>NW_027531996.1:4240645-4253595 GCF_008692635.1 Crocuta crocuta
CCTTCTTCAGCGTATTTTCTCCTTGCATTATACTATAAATAACAAGAAGAAGATAAGTAACACCATTAACACTCTGCCTAGAAATCTCCTTAGCTAGACAGCACAGTTCATTAGGTGAAATTTCTATTTCCTATGTCATCATAGGTAATAACGTTGCTAAGCTCTTTGTCACTTTATAACAAGGCCTCTTTCCTCAAGCTCCCAAAATTATCTTCCTCACTTTCTTAAAAGCCCTCAGAGACAACCTCCTCAGAGCCATTAGACCTCAGCCAATAGACTCCTCAAGGGGTGCCCAACGTCTACCCTCTTCTTGGTGCCCAAACCACTTTAGGATGTTGTTGAGAGCTCTCTACTTCTGATATCAAAATCTGCCTTAGTTATTATTGCTGCATAACAAGCCACTCTAAATCTTAATAGCTTAAAACAATGACAGCACTTATTTCACTCATGAATCTGTAGTTTGAGCAAGGCTCAGCAGGGATAATTCATCTCCTCCCCACAGCAGCTTGAAGAGTGAGAACTAGAGTCATATGAAGGCTTGTTCACTCATGTGTTTGAAGTTGAGATTGATGCTCAGCTGAAATCCTAACTGGAAATGTCAACCAAGACACATACAGGCACCTCTCAGTGTGGCTTGGGCTTCCTCCCAACATGACAACCACATTCCAAAGTAGAGCATATGAGAGAGAGAGAGAGAGACAGAGCAGGAGTGCTAGGCAGAAGCTCTGTTGCCTATTCTAAGATAGCTTTAGAAGTCACACAATGTCACTTCTACCACATTCTCTATGTTGACACATCACAAACCTGCCCAGGGCAATGGGAAGGAACACAGCCTTTACTTCTTGATGTAGATAGGCAAGGTTCTGGAAAAACATGTTGGATGGAAATATCGTGGTGGCCATTTTTGATAACTACAGTCTGCCACAGGAATCAATTGTTCTTTCTTATGGAAATGTTGCATTAAAAGTACCCTTGAAAACATGTAGAATTGTATATGAATTGACGGCAAGGTGAAAGATGTACTTATCATATGAACTTAACATATACAGTTGACCCTTGAACAACCTGGAGTTGAACTGCATGGGTCCACTTATACCAGGAATTTTTTTTGAATGTTGACAGCAAAACCCATAAGGCATTTATTTACAGCAGTCCACCACAGCCTTCATAGGACTCAATGGAAGGTGAATGGCTCAGACCTGCTGTTCTCTAAGTACCCAGGAGGTCTATGGAGACCATCAGCAGCCACCAAGGGGGCCTGGGACCTGGCTTCAGGTGCCCTGTGTGCTGACATGGTGTTCAGGTCCAGTGCCTGAGGTGGAGAGGATGGCAGACAGGAGACCGGGTGAAGCAGATGACAGGGCCCAGAAGGCAGGACGGTGCTGCACAGGAGCCAAACACAGATCCCTTCGCTGACCCCTGATTCTTGGTGTCCAGGCTCCTAGAGTCCAGGCATTCACCTGTGACAGCAGCTGCTGCAGCCATGGGCTGTGGTGCACGCCAGGCAGATGGGCAACTGAGCATTGCAACTCCATGCTCTTGTCCTTGCCACAGCTGCTGCTGCTGCTGCTACCAATCCAAGGCCTCCAGGCTGTGGCTCACTGCCGCTGTCCAGGGCAAGCCATCACCCACAGATTTGCTGGCACTCCAGCCCATGCCTATATGCAGACGTTTTTTAAAATAAATATATGATAAGGTGCTGCAAATGTATTTTCTTCTTCTGATGATTTTCCTAATAACAATTTTCTTTTTTCCAGCTTACTTTAAGAATACAGTATGTAATCCATATTAAAACATACAAAAGATGTGTTAATCCATCGTTTCTGTTATCAGTAAGGCTTCTTCTGGTCAACAGTAGTTAAGTTTCGGTGGAACCAAAAGTTGTTGAGTTTTGACAACAGAGAGGTCAGCATGTCCCCCCTTCTTCAAGGATCAACTGGGCATGTGTGTGCGGGGACATCCATGCATGTGTGATTTTTTTTCCCCACCTTTAATATTCAAGTCACTTATTAGAATCCAAGCCGGGCTGAACTTTTGTACCCTGATTTTTTAAAAATTTATCTATAGTATGACTCTGGTGTCTATCCCTGTGCCATTTCTATGGATCTCCCTTACAGAAGCAAGAAATTGGACAGAGGCAAATCACTGAATCAGTCAAGAGGAAGTCAAGATTTGGGGTATTACATGAAATTGCCCAATACATCATGACCTATTTCCTACAGATGTGCACCTTTGAACAAATGTTCCTGCTTGCACAGGAGGGAAAAAATAAGCCATGTTGGTGTGGGTAGAGAACAGGGAGAAAGATGGCTCTATGTCTCCAATTTGACTTGCCCCTCACCATCAGGAGTCACTGGCATGCGTCTGCATTATGCTCTCTGTCCATGACCAGCCTTTCAAGAACTAAGTGCCAGTAGGAAGGAAAGTAGTACACAGTAACTGGTGGGCATTAATCAAGGCCACACTGGGCTGCTTCCAGGGGAACACATGTCTAATGGCCACAGAGAGAGGAGAGAATAGAAATCGATCTGCTTAATTTTATTCTCGCCTCTGTCAAGAGATGAAGAGATGGGCTTATCATGCTTTCGAAATGTAACACAAACTTGGAAGTCAGGATAGTGGACAGAATAAAACAGAGAGGGACTTGATTCTCCCCCTCCTCCAAAGCTCCCTAAATGAGCCAACTTCCCATTCAGCAGCCCATGTCAATAAGGCTGTATTTTCTTACTGTATTTTCATAATGATAGCATGAATGTGGTGTTATCATCACCATTAGAGAGTGACAGGCATCCCCTGGCACCAGTACTGTGATACTATGATTCTTGGGTATAGACGTTGGCCCCAGCCAGAATACAGAGGCAGTAAGCATGAGGCAATCCTTCCAAGGAAGGCAAAGCAAACCTTCAGATGTCATTTATGTAGGTAGTGGTCAAGGGATCAGACCTCATAAGTGTCTTCTTACTTGGATCGGCAGAATGACGCTGGGTAGGTGGGTGGGAAGGGGAACATTAAACTGAAAATCAGGAGGTTTGGTTTCAGGACTCTGCCACTAACTCAAATCCTCAAATGAGGAAATTGTTTTCCATGTTCTCTGAATTATTCCCCAGTTCTGATATTCCCTTCTGTCTCATGGTCCCAACCTTGCTCCTGAGGACCAGAGACCAATTTTTATCCAGGCTCCCAAGCTAACGTGAGACACTCCAAATTGGTTTTCCACAGGAAAAGGTCTGATGTTGATTGCTTGGTGAACAATCTGCTAACTAACAGTTTGGGATGTGGAATATGTCTGCCCTGGCAGAGACAGGAATGTTCTGGAAAAGCAGCACATTTGGTATAAGGCTTTGGAGATCCCTCTTCCCTTCCAATGTTTGCATGGAGAGCATGAGTGGGGGAGGAGCAGAGAAAGAGAGAGAGAGAGAGAGAGAGAGAGGGAGAGAGGCAGAGAGAGAGAGTCACAGATTCCAAAGCGGGCTCCAGGCTCCGAGCTGTCAGCACAGAGCCCAACGCGAGGCTTGAACTCCCCAAGCATGAGATCACGACCTGAGCCAAAGTTGGACGCTTAACTGACTGAGCCACCCAGGTGCCCCTTGCATGTTCTTCTAATTAAATTATTTGCCATCCTCAGTGAGAAAAATATGTGAAATTACAGAGGAAATAGTTGGTCAATTCATTCCCCAATTCCCAGTTTGGCTTCTAGCTAGCTTGTACTCTGGCACCCACCTCCCCGTGTCTAATGGTTTCATCTGTAAAATGTGACTGCCTTTCTCACAGAGATACTAATTTTATATTTTTAAATGAAATCTTAGAGGTGAAATTCTTCAAAAATGGGATAGTGGAATATAATTTTGAGGTGCTGTTATCACTGGATTATTAGACTTCTTTGGAAACTCCTAGATTCGTTGGGATCTGCACTGGGTGTTTTTCAAGCACAGATGGAGAGATTCAAAGTCAGAGATTTTTGACTTCCAAAGCAACCTAAACACTTAGGCCTCAACTGCATGAAGCTGGCACCAGAGGAAACTGCAAAGGTGGGGACTACCGCAGAGTCTAGCGTTTTCAAAGGAAATAATGAGCTATTCAGTTACTATTCTGTGGGCTTAAGGGTTTTTTTGTTTTGTTTTTGTTTTGTTTTGTTTTGTTTTTGTTTTTGTTTTTGTTTTTGGAAAATGTTAGTTCAACCACTATTACTGGAAAATGCTCACTGCTCAACTTGCCCGCTGCAAATTAGGCCACCAAATAATTCAGTGTACTATGGATGCTAGAGTCCAGAATGTTTTAAAAAGCATCAGCTTCTTTGGCATCTAATCACATTTGAAGATAAAAACAAAGCTTCTAACTGAGCCCCAGAGCTCTTTATATTCTGAGCCTTTCTTTCTTCAAGAGCTTAGACACGCAGCTTAGAGCTACTTGGCCTTTCTCCATGACTGGTCTTGAACCTTCCTCCTTTACCTTGGATGCTCAAAGCTCAGCAAAGGAAAAGTGGTGGGTGTGGCTGGTTTGTGTGTTCATAAGAATGTCCCCTCTGCACTGAGCAGTTGTCAAACATAGAAACTGGGTTAAGTGAGCCTACAGGAAGTGTTTACTGAGACCTCACCATCATCCCAGTGCTGTGTTGAGTTAGTGAGGACACCAAAGGTGTCATGGATTCTGTTGTAAGAAGGAATAAAGGCTTTTTAAGAGGTTGAGAGGATTAGTTGCTGAAGGTTCTGAATGAATTTCTCAAAAGTCCCCTGCAGAAGTTGTGACTGAGGCGTCTGCGTGTCTCTGGCCTCACTGGCCTGTTTTCTTGTTTCCGTGCACATTGGATAACTGCACTGGCATTATCTACACCTTGTCTCCATTGTCTTCAGTGCCTTACTTGGGCTCTATTTCCTCTTCCGCCTTTAGCCCATCTTACTGTCACTTCTTAGCAGGTTAACCCATTCATCTCTCCTTGACTTCCTTAGTGCCTTCAAATTTCATTTCTGGTTTAACTCTTTCTTACACCTCAGATCAGGGGTGTGTTCTGGCCTGTCCCCAGTTCTAGCACATTGCCCATAGGACAGGAGCTTTCTTTGTTCAGTAAGTTCTTTGATATTAGCTACCTCCCGGTAGCCAGGTCCACTGTGATGGGAGCAATTTCTGATACCCTAACAGGAAGCTAAACCCTAACATAACCATTTGGTGGTGGAATTTTTCACTGAGTAGGGAATTCAGCATTCTATATCTAGAGGTGTAAAATAACTAAAATCTTTGGTCTAGAAATTCCACATGTAATAATCTATTCTAAAATATTTTTTCTTAATAGGTAATTATCTTATTGGTGAAAATGTCCAAATGGGATTAAATAAACTGTTTGAAATATAATGCAGATTTGAATAAGTTACTCCATAAATATTTGTTTAATAAAGAAATGAATTGAAAGGTTGTGAAAAATGTCAGACGTCCATACTTGATTTATTTCCTTTCACCCCTCTATGGAAATACCCATGAAAAAACAAAACACAGTCAGATTGCAAAAAAAAACAAAACAAAACAAAAAAAAAACCACACACACACAAAAAACAATGAAATCACTCAATAATACCATTCAAACTAATGTGAATTTCTTGGTGAATTTCTTGGAGGGAAGACTCCTACCCTAGTGTGTCCAGGTGAGATAGAAAAACTCTTCAGACATTGTGAAATAAAACAACCGATCAAAAAGGGACTGGGTTTTGAGCTGCTTGTATATTTTACTCCTACATTAAAGATATGAAGTCCAAGCTACAGCCAAGTAGCCTGATGTCTCTCTCCTGCTACAAGGGCACTGACTTCTGAGATGCCTAAAGTTATGACCTTCATCAAAGCCCCTTCGGTCATCAGTACTTATTTTGTTTCTACAACTCTTTGGAAGTCTCCAACTTGCACTCATGCAAAATGCCTAAAGATGAAAGAGGAGTTTATGAGTTGTGGCAGCAGAAATATATTCTCATATGTGTAAGAGCCCAAGAAATATTCCACCCATGTATCCTCCCTGAAGAAGTTATTCTAAGGTATAATCCAGCTGACAAACGTATAAATCAAATGTAGGAACCCAAGAAAGAAGTTGGAAGATAAAAGGATTCCAAGTACAGTGGAGTTAGTTGAAATGTTTATTTAATTGTTTATCTCATAAAAAAAATAAGGGCTAAAGTAAGAACTGTTGGAAAGAGTAGTGTCTAACAAAAATAATGTCTAGTCGATAACGTCACATTATGTTAGAAAGATTGTACAATGGTGAATTGATGGAAGTAAAATTGTGCTGAGTTCCTTCTTTTACATTAAGATGAGTTGGGTTTTTGGTTCACACTATTAGAATGATGAGGATAAAGTGGCCAAAAGTTTGGCAATTCAAGAATTTGAGAGCAGATACAGGTTTTAAATAATATAATTAATAAAAATTTAATAGGAGTTTTAATTACTATAAAGCAGATTTTAATCACTCTAAGACTAATGCTCCTTCCCAAATGTCCATGAAACATTTACCAAAGTTGATCAAAGACAATAATAAATTCCAAAGAGCTACTGTTAAAAGATCTTCTAACGTGTATTTTCTCTTTTTGGTCCCCATAACCAAAGTTTTCAAGTAAAATCATACCTACTGATGGTATTCTAACACTCAGTGAGCATGTTTACACTCATTGTGATTCCCAGCATTAGTGGTTTGAGAATTTTTGAGTATGGACACAGCTTTGCTAAAAAGATTACATCAGAGGGGCACCTGCATGGCTCAGTGGGTTAACTTTGGCTCAGGTCGTGATCTCAACCTCTGTGAGTTCGAGCCTCATGTTGGGCTCTGTGCTGACAGCTCAGAGGCTGGAGCCTGCTTCAGATTCTATGTCTCCATCTCTGCCTGTCCTTCCCCCGCTCACACTCTGTCTCTCTCTCAAAAATAAATACACATTAAAAAAATGTTTTTAAAATAAGATTACATCAGAGGGGCACCTGGGTGGCTCAATCCATTAAGCATCCGACTTTAGCTCAGGTCATGGTCTCATGGTTCATGAGTTCCAGCCTTGCATTGGGCTGTCTGCTGTCATCACAGAGCCCACTTTGCATCCTCTGTCTCCCTCTGTCTTGCCCCTCCCCCACCTCTCTCTCTCTCTCTCAAAAATAAATAAACATTTAAAAAGATTACATCAGAATGTCAAGCTTCCAGCCAGGTTGCAGAAAGCTGGAAAGAATGCTGCTGCCAACTTCATAACAATAAAAAGATGAAAATCACAACTTTTCTGGAATATATCTGAAAGTTGAGGTTGCAGGGCAACCAGCTAATCTGAAATATAAGGGAAAGCAGACATCTCTCAGCGGATACAGGAAGGAAGTAAGCACGGGCTTACTTGGAACAGAACATAGAAGGAAGCTGGTGATACCATGCAATCAAATGACATGTCAACTAAGACTTTTATCAACTTTCTAGGAAGAGTGACAGTATAAATCCACAGATACAAAGGCAGTTTGCAACCATTGAAAACTCTTTTTCATTGACTTCACTGGGGATTCATTAGGAAGATTAGAGGCAGGATATCAGACCCCCCGGATACCTTCATGTTGCAGGCTTGGGGAATAAGAGTAGCCATTACTCTTATCAACATTACTGCAGAAAACATGCAAAGTCCTGTCCAGATTCTTCTCCCTATGGAACAAAAACCTTAAGGTACTTGGAGAAGGTGGTAAACCTTATCTTCTCCAGTGCACAGGTGAACACCCATTGGGTCTAGGCCACTAGAGATCTTCTGATACCACGGTAGGGTAGAAGACTTAGGAAGCCCACCCAACAGACCTAGGAGCTCTGGTTTTGTCTGAGTCTAGAGCTAAACCAAGACCACAAAGAAAGTCCCTCTGGACCCTGCCACAGGCTGGTAAACATCAACCAGTAACAGGTAAGAGCAGTTTACTATCTGGAGAGTCAGGAACATGAAGAGAGGACTTCTTTGAGGTGCAGATTCACAAGGAAAACCTAAAGCTAAAGATGATAAAGAAACATTTAAAAAATCCACCAGCAACTAAGACCCCACCTTAAGCATAAGGTAATGTTAGAAGAATTTGAAGCCAGTGTTTCACTGAGGGCAACTTTCACAACAAAACCCACACCTTGAGTAGCTCAACACTTGACTACCCTGACTCAACTCTCCTCACTGAAAGTCCAGTAGAAGAGTATTCCCATTTCCAGGCATAAATACTGTTTACTTGAATCTCAACTGTCTTGTACTCAATTTCTGGCTTTGAACCCAGAATTATAAGAAACAGAAAAAGGAACACACACACTCATATACACAATGCAATACTGTCAAGAATCACAGCCATCAATAGATCCACGTGCAGATAATACCTAGATGATGGAACTAGACAAGTGATCAGACTTGTGATATCAGACAAGTGATATGTTAAATGATCTACTTCAAAAGGAAATAATAAACAAAAGGGAGAATTTTAGCAGAGATATGATAACCATAAGAAAGGACCAAATGAACGTGCTAAAAATATTAACAGTAAAATTCATCGTAAGGGATAAAAGATGACACCTATAGGCTTATTAGTACTCTTGACACAGCTGGGGAAAAGGCATCAACTTGAAAATAGCTCAGTAAAAATTAGCCAAACCATCATTTTTATTTTGTTGCTAAATCTCCCAGGTTTGGCCAGTGAGAGCCCCTTCAAGATGACTGCTCCTTCTGACATGTTCTTACCATTCTGTATTAGTCAGGGATCTCCAGAGATCAATAGGAAGTGTAGAAGTGTGTGTGTATGTGTGTGTGTGTGTGTGTACATAGAGAGAGAAAGAGAAGAGGTGGGGGGATTTCCTTTAAGGAATTGCCTCACACACTATGGATTCTGGTAAGTCCACAGTCTCCATGGTAGATTGGCAGTCTGGATACTCAGTGAAGAGTTGATTTTGCAGTTCCAGTTTGAAAGCCATCCAGTGGCAGAGTTCCCTTTTCCTCCAGAGATGTCAGCCCTTCCAGAGAAGTCAGACTTTTTCTATAAATGCCTTCAACTGTTTGGATGAGGCCCACCGATATTATGGAGAGTAAATTGCTTTAAACAAAGTCCATTGGTTTAAACAATCTTATCTAAAAAATATCTTCACTGGGCGCCTGGGTGGCTTAGCCGGTTAAGCGTCCGACTTTCGCTTAGGTCATGATCTCGCAGTTCGTGGGTTCGAGCCCCTAGTCGGGCTCTGTGCTGACTGCCAGCTCAGAGCCTAGAGCCTATTTCAGAGTCTGTGTCTCCCTCTCTCTCTGACCCTCCCCTGCTCACGCTGTCTCTCCCTCTCTCTCCTAGAAATAAATAAAAAAATATTTTAAAAAATATCTTCACAAAAACATCTAGAATAATGTTTGGCCAAATATCTGGATACTGCGGTTAAGACACACTGACATATAAAATGAGCTATTATGAATCCTTTGAGCACTATATTGTTTTTAAGCACAGGTGAAGTTTGGGTTTGTGTTTTCTCTTCCCTCTCTCTAGAGTCAGCCATTTCTCCAAGTAGCCTTGTTTGATTTTATTTAGAAATTTATTTAGTATTTAGAAATCAAGATCTGGATCACATGGGTGATAGATATGTTCACTAGTACTGAGTGAACTTCTAAGCCCTCACAGCTGAGCTAGTAAATATATAAGCATACACACACACACACACACACACACACACACACACAAGGGGATGGAGGGTGAGGGAGAGAAAGAGAGAGGATTATGATGCAATTGTAAAATATTAAAATGAGGGAATTTGGGTAAAGTATGCACCAAAATCCTTTGCACTATTTTCTTTCTTAAAGACCTTTAAAATATCATTTATTCCTCTTAAATGTTATTTTTAAATTTTCTTTATAATGGAGATAATATATTGGTACAGTGATAAAGTATAGGTATGGTCAATTTGTTTCTCAGATTTTTTTTATTGTTGATTTGCAAACACAGGAATTTCCCAGATGAAATCTGAAACTGGCTCCCATTCACAAGGGACAGGCAGGAGGCCAGAAGAAAGAGGGAGACCACTCCAGATTGGTGGGTAGTAGGTTTAATAAGCAAGAAAACTTACCTATACGGCTTTGCTAGACAAATAGATCTTCAAACCCACTGGCCAGAATCTTAAAAGTTTATAGAGAAGACTTAACTGTTTTCAGTCACATATTCATCCAGATGATCTCAACAATGGATTGAAACTTTCCCAAGGCTATGTCCTTACAAAGGTTCCCACTGAGAGAACGGTGGATACAACATACGCCGCAGGGATAGGAGAGGGAGTGAGAAGCCTCCAGTTGTCTAGGTCCCTTTTGTGGGTCAACTGATGGTCACATGCTCTTGATGACTCCCTCCAACATTTATATTTTTATTGAAATATATTGATACATAATATTGTGTAAATTTTAGGTGTACAACATGTTAATTTGATTCTCACTGTAGAGATAATTAGCACCTCTATCACATTACGTAATTACCCTTTCATTTTAGTGGTTGGAGTAATTAAATTCTAGTCTCTTAGCAAGTTTGATAATTATGATATGATATTGTTGTCTACACTCATTGCACTGTGCATTCTCTCTCTAGAGCTTCTCTAATACTCATTCTAAGTTTGTGGCTTTAAACAACATCTGTCCTATCCCCCTGCCCCCCCTCTCTGGTAACCACCATGTTATTCTATGTTTTTTTTTTTTTACAAGTTTGGTTTATTAAAATTCCACATATAAGTGATATCATAGAGTACTTGTCTTTCTCTGTCTAACTTATCTCATTTCACATAATGTACTCAAGGTCACAAATAGTAGTTGTCTCCTCTTTTCATGGCTGAATATTATTCCACTGTGCACATGGACTACATTTTCTTTACCCACTTATCTATGGATAGACACTTGGGTTGTTTGCATATCATGACTATCATAAATAATTGTGCAATAAACATGGAGGTGCATATATCTTTTTGAATTAGTGTTTTGTTTTCTTTGGATAAATTACCTGAAGTGAATTTGCTAGATCATATAGTAGATCTATTTTAATTTTTTGATAAAACTTCCTAGTCTTTTCCACTTAAGTAGTGGCTACATAAATTTACATTCTCACCAACAGTGCACAAGGATTTCCTTTTCTCCATATCTTTGTTATCTCTACTTCTTATCTCTTGTCTTTGTGGTGATGATCATTCTAATAGGTATGAAGTGACATCTCATTGATTTGATTTGCATTTCCCTGATGATTAGTGTTGTTAAACACCTTTTAATGTATTCATTGGTTATTTTCGTCAAAAATATCTATTTAGTTCCTCTGTTTTTAAATAAGATTGTCTATTTCTTTGTTATTGAGTTTTATGAGTATTTTACATCTTTTGTATATTAACTTTTATCTGACATATGACTGCAAAAATTTTCCTCCTTTCCTGTAGGTTGTCTTTTTATTTTGTTAATTGTTTCTTTTTCTGTGCCAAACTTTTAAGTTTGATACAGATTTATTTGTTGCTTTTTGCTTTTTCTGTGTGTGTGCTTTGGGAGTTATATCAAAAATATCATGCTGAAACCAATGTCAAAAAGTTTCTTCCCTAAATTTTCTTCTAGGACTTTTGTAGTATTAGGTCTTAGGTTTAAGTCTTTGATCCATTTCAAGTTCGTTTTTGTGAGTGATGCAGGAGAAGGGCCCAATTTCATTGCTCTGCTTTGTTCAACCATTTTTCCCAGCACCATTTTTTGAAAAGACTATTCTTTTTCCTTTGGGTGCTCTTGGCTCTCTTGTTGAATATTAGTTAACTATATAAACAAGAATTTAGTTCTGGGGTCTCTATTCTGTTCTATTGGTCTATGTGTCTGTTTCTGTGTCCGTACCATATTGTTTTTATTACTATGCTTTGTAGTATAGTTTGAAGTCAGAGAGTATAATACCTTCAGCTTTGTTCTTTTCCTTCAGGATTTCTTTGGTCATTTTGTGTCTTCTTTCGTTCAATTCAAATGTTAGGATTATTTTTTTTAATTTATGTGAGAAAAATCCTTTGTTATTTTGATGGGGATTATGTTGAATCTGTAGATGGCTTTGGGTAGTATGGACATTTTCACAATATTAATTCCTCTAATCCATGAGTACAGGATGTGTTTGCATTTGTTTCTGCTTTTGATTTCTTTCAGCAAAATCTTAGAGTTTAGGATGTACATATTTTTCATCTCACCTCTTTGGTTAAATTTATTCCTAAGCATTCTATTGTCTTTGATGGTATTGTGAGTAAGATAGTTTTCTTCATTTCATTTTCAGTTTTTATCCTTAGTGTATAGAAATGAAACTGATTTCTGTATGTTGATCTTGTATTGTGTAATTTTACTGATACACTATCTTAATTTTTAAAGAATAAAATTATTTCAAAATTATGAGTTAAAAAATAAGAATACATCAAAGATACCCTACAATAGTATCTCTGCTATTATTTTATTTACAACAAAACAGTAATATGGCCTATTTCCTTTCTCACTCTAAAACAGCATGCTCTTCCACATTGGGTATTTCTCAATCTCTATCTGTTTGCCTTCCCACCCTTTCATGGACCACTGGAGAAACAGAAGTCAGTGATTTTAAATGGCTTTTCAGACTCATCCCTGGCCTGCTCCAACAGACCAAAGCCAAATGCACACAGCATTCTGAAAAGTCTCTGCTCTTCCAGCTGCTCATCTATCTTCTTCTAAAACACTGATTCTCAGGTTTACTGACAATTTTCTGGAATACTTTTAAGAAATTCTGATACTCAATCCATGATCTCCAAATTCAAAATTAATTGGTCAGTATAGATCCTAACCACTCTATTGGGAATTGTAATGTGGAGTCAACATTAAATACTGCTGCTGTGAGGCATCATCACAATTATACATCACCCAAGCCTCCTGAGCCATCCATCTACCATCCCCAAAGCCATAATCATCCATAATGTGACCCATCTCCTACCTCTACCTTCCCCCCCCCCCCCCCCCCCT
>NW_027531996.1:4253660-4416359 GCF_008692635.1 Crocuta crocuta
TGAAGTGTATGGCCTCTATTAAATGTCTTTTCTATATCCTTTACCTCTTCTTTGGTTTCCTCAAATTGCCAGATTGAAAAATGGCACCCTCTTTCAAGGGCTATATGTTGTCTCACACTCCATGAATTAAAAAGGATAGGTATGCTCTTTGCTCTCCAGTACTTCAAGGAACTTCTTTTCCTTCTTCCATTGAATTTCAGGCCAGCAGATTTTACCACCTACCACTCTTGATTGGTATTGTCGTCCCTTAATCCTTGAAATGTTCAGTAACTGACTCACTATTTTTCTTCTTCATCTTGCCCCATTACCATTATTGGTTGTGTCAATGTCTATTTGCTGGCCTATCAGTACTCTGTAATTTTCATTCTTACCCTCCACCCTCTATATTAGGCATTCATTTCCATTTTCATGGTGGAGGCCAGGTCTTTGCACCCAGTAGACTTGGGATATATAATTTTTGAGCAGACATAAAACAAACAAACAAAACAGATTTCTATATCAGTGTTTCCTGCTTGCAACAGCTTTCTGACGTCAGAGTGCTACCAAACCTGTTTGTTCCACCTGAAGGCCACATTCAAGAAAGATTAAAGGAGAGTAGGCCAGGATTGCTGTCTGTCTCGGAGTAATCTCAACCCTTAATTTTTTAAGTTTATTTATTTATTTTAAGAAAGAGAGAGCAGGGAAGGGGAGAGAGGGGGAGAAAAAATCCCAAGCAGACTCCACACTGTCTGTGCAGAGCTTGATGCAGGGCTTAAACTCACAAACCTTGAGATCATGCCTTGAGCTAAAATTAAGAATCTGACACTTAACTGACTAAACCACTCAGGTCCCCCTAAGCTCAGCCTTTATAAGGAAAAAAGTTCTTATCCTGATGGGTTTTTTTATCTCTAAGTGCTTTGTTAGGGTAAGTGCATTTCACTGGCTTCTCATTGTTTCTTTCTCCACAAATCTGGTATTATCTGAAGCTCTTCTCTATATCTTCATGCACTTCTTTTTAGGTTTTGATTCACAATTTTTCAATCTTTTTCAGTTTCCCCAGTATTAATTGTATACTGTCATTTACTAACAGGTTAGCCTGTCTTTTTGCTAAATATGACCATTTATTCTAGAGAGAAATAGACTAAGATAGTCTGTATAATACGTGTTTCAGTTCTCTCTTTCTTTTTGTTTTGTTTTGCTTTTCACTGAGCATAGGATAAGACAAGGCAGTCTTTAACTTCTTAAGACTGAAGAATTGTAGTAAGGCAATAGGGAGGATGTATACTCAAAATTGTGAGGTTTGGTAATATATGGCCAATGGAGGATATTTCAGCTAAAGAAGTATTTAAAATCGGAATTGAGCCAGGAGTCAAATATTTGAGTTCTAGCATTAACATGACCATTAATTAATGATGTGATCCTGAGCAAGCCATTATACTATCTAAACCTCAGTTTCCTATCTGTAAAACAGGGAAAGTAACAGCACTGTTTGCTATCTGATAAAATACTGGGTGGGAGAAGAGGTTGTTGCAAAGACTAACTTAAAAGTCCTAGAGAGTGCTTGGAAAACAGGTAAGAGCTGTTCAAATAGTTTTCTGAATTTGTTGTTGGTGTTAGTGTTGTCTTAATTTTTCAGACAGATAGCAGGGGTTTCATTGGTCTATAACTGTTCAGAATCAGGGCACGGATTCAGGTTTTTCTTTGTCTCTTCTAATAGCAGGATTGAAGAGGAGCTAAGAGTCATGGTATCTAAAGGAGCTCTGCCATTTTCTGTGTCTCTGATCCCGCCCCACAAACTCCAGCTGACACATCAATGCTACAAGAGTTTTCTGTCCCCAGGTACACAGTGGAAAGGGACCACTGGGGCTCCCTTCCCAACTTCTTGAAGGCTAACTCATTCTTGGATGAACTATTTTCCTCTTTCACTATTAAGCAATACCACAAACAAACTAAATTTGGAATTCATTTAAAGGTTTAAATCCCTAAACCAGACAACTAGCTGTCTTCATGGTGTGTGAAAATGGTCAGGATTAAAATTATTTATATGACAGCTCTCCCACTCACTTAGCCTTGTTTGGTTGTAGTTCCCACCTAATAAAAGCCAAAAGCAGGGACTTTCTTAATGCTGTATTCACTTTTGGCCCAGCAGGAAAAGACATCTTTCAGCTGGGAAGCTACTGTTCCATAGTGGCTGCTTTGGGTAATGTTATTTTAATATGTTTTAACTCAGAGATGTTAGCTATCTTATGCTAAAAAAATGTTATAAGAGGATATTTAAGAAGTCTATAAATTAGTATTCATTGTGGCACTAAAGATGCTAATTTTTAAGGAGGAAATAATGTATGGCATTCAGCTAGAATTCTATATGACCATTTTACTGCGGCAGAGTTGTGGAGATAAAGAGAGTTGTTGCTTTCATTGACTCTAACTCTCATTTATGAAGGGAAATACACTTGCATGTCTTTTACCAGTGGAGATGTAATTGTTATTCATGTTGAGAAAGAGGTTTATTAGCAGTTTTATCATAGAGATTCAGATAGAAATAAAGGCATTTGGGTTATTACAAGATATTAATTATGAACGTTAGCCAACTGCAGGAGTAGCTTCTTTGTGGTATATGGTACAAAGTGATCTGCTGATTTGGTGGATATTTAGAAGCACAGCAGTTCTGGCCTGAGTTCACAACTTTTGTCACATGTATAGATACCCATAGATTGTTTAGATGATGCTAGCATGATTCTGTGTAACGTGTTTTCTTTGAGGCATATGTAGCCAAGTTTCTTTGATTGTAGACTCTTCCATTATGCTTTTCTTTTCCTCCCAAGTGACAAAAGAATTGTTGAGTTATTATTCCTAGTTATTTACTCAGTGGGCATTTATTGAGTGACTTCTACATGCTAGATCTAGGAACAAATTTACAAATCAGAGAGATTTTTGCCCTCTTAAAGCAGGAAAGACAGACAAGGCAATTGTAACCCACTGGGTCACATCTTATGATGTGGACATGCAGAGGATGAGGAAGCATACAGAGAGAGCATCAGACCTAGATCTGGGGATCAGGAAAGGTTTTTTTTTGGGGTGGGCTGCACTGAAGCTGAGTCATAAAGGATGTATAACAATTGGCCAAGTAAAGAGGGAGAGAAAATAGGGTAGATATAAAAATGTGAAGGAAGGCCTGGAGCCCAGAGAGGACTATATGGTGGGCAGCTTAGGAACCAAAGTTCCCTGTACTGGGAATTTCAGTTTTGAATACAGTGGTGGGTGGGAAGCAATGAGGCTGATAGAGATAAGTGGGAGCTGGTCTTGCAAGGGCACATGCACCCTGTCCGGTAGTTTGTGCTTCATCTTGGAGTTGGGAGGATTTCAGGCAAGGGAGTAAAATGATCAGATAGGCTGCAGTGTGGGAAATGGATTGGAATGTGACAAAACTGGAAGAAGTTAGAAGGTTACTGCAATAATATAGATGCAAGTGGTAAATTTTGTGGCATAAAAGCTGATGGCTTTTACTTTCTGCATGACTTAGGAATAGAGTATTAGAATGAGATGAAAGGAGAGATGGTGTTCAGAGATTTAAGAATCGTAGAGAGGGGGGAAAAAAACCACAACAACTCTGACTAGGGAAACAGGAGGTCGGATGGGTAGCATTGAAGGACCTATTGGTGATGAAGGACATACGTTTATAGTGGCAATATCTGCATGGCTCTATGCTTTCCTCACAATACTCTAAAGCATATGTGTGATATATTAGTAGTGAACGGATGAACTGATCTGTAAAATGATTGGACGAAGAGATGAACAAGGGAATCTAAACTGGGCAGAAAAGTAAGAAATTATAAGGTGAGGCTAAATGATAAAGAGGAAATAGTAAGACTTAAGATAAGACATTACAGGATTGAGGAAAGAGCCAAAGGGCAGCAAAGATGTGTAAGGTGGGGCACCTGAGTAGCGCAGATGGTTAAGCGTCCAACCCTTGGTTTTGGCTCAGGTCATGATCTCATGAACTTTGTGAGTTCAAGCCTCACATTGGGCTCTGTACTGCAGGGAGGAGCCTGCTTGGGATTCTCTCTTTCCTTCTGTCTCTGCTCCTCTCTCACTCACACTGTCTCCACCTCTCTCAAAATAAATAAATAAACTTTAAAAAATTGTTTTAAAGGATACATAAGTCAATGATCTATCACAAAGGTTAAGGCATCATTGGTGACTAAAATGTCACTAGAAATAAACTAGATGAAGGAAAATTTTCATTTTGGACTCCTCTCAGGGATAGTCCTATATGTGTTTCGAACTTACTGCAAGTGAGAAGTCTGCAAAGTGAAAGAGATGAGATCTACTTATATTTATTCTATATTACTTTGCTTTGTCATTCTGCCTTTCCTACTCAATCACACTAAGGTTGATGACTTCTCCAGGATTGGAGCTAGTAGAAGAAAGAAAGATAAGGAAACAGAAAACATCTTACTGGACTGGCACTATAAAAAGATGGTGGAGTGCCTGGGTAGCTCAGTCGGTTAAGCGTCCGACTTCGGCTCAGGTCATGATCTCGTGGTTTGTGGGTTTGAACCCCACATCGGGTTCTGTGCTGACAGCTCAGAGCCTGGAGCCTATTTCAGATTCTGTGTCTCCCTCTCTCTTGCCCATCCCTTGTTTGCACTCTATCTCTCTCTGTCTCAAACATAAACATTAAAATTTTTTTTTAAAAAGATAGCATTGGTGCTTTCTGGGCTTGGCAACATATCTATCATCTATCTATCTATCTATCTATCTATCTATCTATCTATCATCTATCTACTTACCTACCTATCTTCTTACATATTGTTTCTCCCATGGAGTACTTTGTAGAGGTTTTTAGTATACTTCCCCCATCACAATATTGAGCTTCTTTTACCCACAATTCCCTTGTCAAATGCAACTCTTCTTGTTGGTCAATTACAATTTCCTCTTGATCCCTTAAGCATCCAGAGGTGGATGCTCACATTCAGCCTTTTACTGCAAAGATCTCATTGCACCTCCAGGAGTCTGCTGGGCAATATCCCATATCACCTATGTGACCATGACTAGTTCATAAGCAATACCCAATTTAAGTACACTGTGATGCCCATGGAAATGTTCCATTCAGATCTCTCTCTCTCAAAGAATTTCTCTCTCTCTCTTTTTTTATTTGAGAGACAGAGAGAGAGAGTGTATGTGTGAACTGAGGAGAGGGCAAGAGGAAGAGAGAGAATCCCAAGCAGGCTCCATGCTCCATGCAGAGCCCAATGTGGGCTCAAGCCCATGACCCTGGGATCAAGAGTCAGATATTCAACAGACTGAGCCACTCATGTGCCCTGTCACTCAAATCTCTTTAAGAGAAACCATTGCAGCTCTGCATCAATCAAGGCACTCATCCCAGGCCCTTCTCTCCTGGGCTGCTCTGACACAATGGCTGAGCTTGCAAAGGTCCTAAAAAGTAGCCAGTATTGCCTGCTGCAGGATTCTCCTAATGGGTGACTTTAGCTCAAGGACTCTTCATTTGTGTAGCTGAGACTTGGCAGAACTAAGCAGCAGCCTGAGGCTCCTCCTAATTCTTTCCCCTCTCCTTTCACAGGAATCAGACCTACATCATGATGGAAGCTTCTCCCTGATTATGCTTGCTTCCTGTTCCTTGATCCTTCATAGGAGTTTTCTCAATAAGTACCTTACACCTTTGATCTCATCTTGTGATGGGCTTTTGGGAGGACCTGAATAACAAAACTACTTCCCAAAAACAGCTACCACAGGCTGCCTCTCACTCTTTAGAATTTACAGGAGTGAGTTCAATCCATCATGGACACATGTTCCACATCCAGCTTCCTAATGGTCTTCTGTCATCGGGTACCTGGGATATGGTTTGATGAGATATGGGAAGACATGAAGACATGGAAATGAGTGTCATGAAGGAAGAAATGTGTTATACTCACAGATTGTTTGAAAAAACAAGCACAGACTGCCATGTGGTGCCACATGAGGAAGCCCCAGGGTAGTCAGGAGGCAAAGGGAGGGAGTGGAAAACACACTCATGAATCTTTGTTGTGATTATTGCTGGAAGAAACTGGACAGGAAGAATAGGCAGGCTTAGGATCAGCTCGTTTGAATAACTTAAGTGGGCTCTGGGGTGTAGGAGTTTTCTTTAGCTGTCAGGTGCTTGGTCCTTGGGGTGATTAAGTAAGGTAGGGGAATAGTGGCTAGAATGAAAGAGTATGATAAACAAGGAGTTGGGGGTACCAGCCTTGTTTGCACGTGAAAGGCGCACATGAGTTGTTTGCTGTGTCTGGGAATTAGCAGCCTTGGGAGGGACAGCCCCTCCCATGTCAGCAGGACCTTGAGACGTGAAAGAATCAAAATACAGAAAATAAAAAGACATGATTAACACGTCTTCTTGGAAGTCCTCACTTGTCATGAGGTTAGGACAGAGGCACTCTCCCACACCCGCGCCATTGTGTGTGGGAGAGTGAGGGGCGAGCCCATCAACAAGTTCTCCCTCTACATCAGTCCTTTCTGCTCCTCTTACTCTCCGTAATCTCTTCCATAGATCGACAGTACAGATAATAAAATATGGTTTTTGGAAATATGTTTTCTTCATGAAACTGACATTAGGCCAGCACCGATGCAAATCCTGCATAGGTGGTCTGGAACCTTCCTTGATCTTAAGCCGAACTCAACAGAGTTTCATTCTTACATTCTGTTAGCACAGCTTTGACCATGGTTTCCTTAGATCAAGAATGTCGTTTTCCAGGGTCATGCGGGTGGCTCAGTCGGTTAAGCGTCCCACTCTTAGTTTCCGCTCAGGTCATGACAGTTTCATCCGCACTGACAGCATGGAGCTTGCTTGGCATTCTCTCTCCCCCTCTCTCTGCCCCTTCCTTGCTTGCCCTGTCTCCGTGTCTCTCAAAATAAGTAAACAAATTTTAAAAAACATGTTTAAAAGGAATGCCATTTTCCAGTCCCTGCAAAAATCTTCCCTATTTTCAACGTTTCAACTAAAATATCATCTTACAAAGTTTTCTTTAATTGTAATGCCAGATATAATTTCACCTTCCTGTGAATTCTCATAGATATTTATTTTTCATTTTGAACTTCTCCTTTCAACACTGACATCTCTTCGGCCACTTAACTATCAGCTTGATTTTGATTTTGGCCTTGTATTAGGTACAATCATTGCAGTAAGTCATGTGCTAGGAACTTAGAGAACATGTTTGCCCTGGAAATTCAGGGAATTCAGGGAATTATCTTCAGGAGTCTAACTGCCGCTGTAGTTCCTTGATGTCTTAGAAGAAATAGCACAGGGAGCTTTTGACTTGGTGATCAAAATCAAAGACACTGAGATTCAAATTCAGATAAGCAAGAATGCAGAGGATTCATATTTAAAGAGGAATAAAACTGTGTGACTTATTTAAGGACAAAGATTCTGAAGCAGAGATGGTACAACAAAAAAAATTGTTGTAATTATTTAAAAAAATTTTTTTAAACGTTTTATTTATTTCAGAGAGAGAGAGAGACAGAGAGAGACAGAGAGAGAGAGTGTGTGAGCAGGAGAGGGTCAGAGAGAGAGGGGCTCGAACCCATGAACCATGAGATCATGACCTAAGGCAAAGTCGGACGCTTAACTGACTGAGCCACCCAGGCGCCCCATAATTATTTTTAAGTTAAGGAGAGAACTAACAGAACATTCATAGAACCAAAATTACAATTGTAGATGTTTATCTTGAAATATATCACATGTATTGATAACAGTACCGAAATTAAGATGGTATGATAGAAGCAGGGTAATGGAAAAACAGTGGATACAATAAAATTAGGACCCCAGAAAGATATCTAGACATGTCTGAGACCTTGGTATATGATTGGGGAGGCATCCAAAATCAGCTGAGATCAAAGTAATGTTGAAACGATTGTCTGTTCATATGTAAAATAGAACAAAATGAAACTTCCACCTCAACCAATGTCAAAAATAAACTCCAAATGGTGTAAAGACTGAAATGTGGGGGGGACAGCGGGAATCTATTAGAATACCAGGCAGAATGGAATAGTAAAATCTTGAAGTAGGAAAGTATTTCTTCACTGTAATGACAGAAACAAAAATCTTTAAAATGTAAACTTTCTGCAGAACAAAAGCCATCATAAACAAAATTAAGATACACCACAAACTGGGAGAAGTGATTTACAGCATATGAAATAGTTAAAATATTAATATCTTCCATATAAAGGAGCTCTTACAAATCAATTTAGATAGGACAAATTGAAAAATGAATGAAAGATGCAAAAGACAATTCACAGATGAAACCCAAAGTAACAACAAATATGACAAAATGTTCTACCTAACTTGAATCGGGAAAATGCAAATATCGGCAAGATGCACTTTAACCCCATCGTACTGGCAAAGATCCTTAAGCCAGACAGTGCCAAGCTTTGGCAGAGAAAAGGAGAAAAAAGAACACTCAAGCACCGTCATTGAGAATATACATTGGCATAGCTATTTTGAAGAGAAATCGTATGTGTGCATAGCCTATGACCCGGCAATTCTATTTCTAAATATATACCTTAGAGAAATTCTCCCTCGTGTGCAAAGGGAGGCAGTTTCAAAGACACTCAGTGAAGCACTGCTAGTTATATATAGTAAAAACAAAGCAAAACAAAAAGGAAAAGAAAACCAAATATCCATTAGGTCAAGAGAAGATAAAGTGGTATGTGACTCATTAAAGAATAATTAAAAGAGATAAAATAGAACTAAATGTAATGATACAGATCTGTCTACCATAATATCGACAGAAAAAGCGAGATGCAGAAGGATATTTATAATATGATATAATCTTGACAAATTAAAAAGGATACAGTATGATGCCCTATATTTTTAGTGATAAATGCACAGGCAGTTAAGGTGACAAACACAGATTTGATGCCTATGACCTGCATTCATGATAACTTCTGTAGGGAAAGGAAAGACCTTGCAACACGAAGAAGAGTGAGGTAACTAAGTTTTTCAGTAACCATTTCTTTTTAAAATGGATGAATTTCTTAATCAAATGTGAAAAATACTTTATATAGTAGCAAGTGAGTGGTACAGAATCACCTGCAGTTTTTTACATTTAAGTTTTAAAAACAACAAGTTAAAAAAGCTATTGTAGAGGGGTGCCTGGGTGGCTCAGTTGGTTGAGTGTCTGACTTCCGTTCAGGTCATGATCTCATGGTCTGTGAGTTGGACCCTGAGTTGGGCTCTGTGCTGACAGCTCAGAGCCTGGATCCTGCTTCAGATGCTGTGTCTCCCTCTCTCTCTGCCCCTCCCCAGCTCACTCTCTGTCTGTCTCTCTCTCAGAAATAAATACACATTAACATTTTAAACAATAATACTAAAAGCTATTGAAGAGGGAGAAAAAACAAACAAACAAACCCTGAAATAGCCTCTAAGGAGAATTGCAGAAAAGAGAGGGAAGAAAGAAGTGGACTGAGGATAGAATCTTAGTAGCAAAAGTAGATGAGGGTTCAGGTACAAATATCCCTAAAATATTGCTCAGGCTCTTAATCGTTTCCGTGTGTAGTCAGTTATCTGTCGCCACATCTAGAAGATGGTTTCCAAAGGGCCTGGTGCGTGACCCATAGATCTATCACCCACAGCACCTCGCACAATGCCTGACACATAAAAGGTGATCCCTAGAAGGGTATTTACAGAATCAAATGAATGATCTTCCCATTAGACTTTGCAAAAGGGGAAAAGAGAATTTTCCCAGTCACCTGGAGGGTTAGTTGCACTGTTTGAACAAGAGGAAGATAAATCAGGAGAGCAGCCTGGAACCGTGGGAATTTGCCCAGAGTGCTTTGAGGAGTCCCCACTTACATGCATGACAGCTGCTCACACAATGGACCTTGCAGACAAATAAAGAAAATTAGCAAATGGATAATGGGTCAAATCCTCTTTGATGAAAAGGAGGCAATAAAGACATCTTCATCTAACTGCCCCTGCAGATCAGTAACAGAATCGTATCTATGAATCACCAATGGCTGGGAGGGGGAGGCCAGTCCACATTAATCTGGTGCTATGAATGTCATGGCAGAAGGGACAGGAGGCTATCCTGCTAAATCATATTTAAATTAGCCAAGGTGGGCAGCTGCCCCACAGATAATGCTGGTAGAGAACAATGCAAGACAGATGATTTACCAATTAAATGAAGCAGGCTTCCCAAACACTGATGGTTGAGGACTGGGGTGCCATGTGTTTCTGCCAGACACGGATCTGTTTCCATAACCAAATTAGGCTTCAAGTTTAGAACTCATATGTCTACCCCTCCCCATTCTGTCTCCCGCCCCCTACATAAATACAAAGAGGATTGCATGTTAATGAACAAAACTCAGACTTTCTCCATTTCTCCCCTTGTCAAAATCTCTTTCACCTTCACAACCAACAGTAAATCACACGTTCTGCTTGAACAGGCACTCAGACAAAAGCCCCAGCAAATGGCTATCATAGGAGAGAGGCTTTTGTCGGAGCACAGGCATTGTGCTTTAAAAAGGGAAAGAGAGCCCATGTGGAAATAGAAAAGCTTGTTCTGGCCATTCTTTTAAAAATATAACATGTCTGGGGCAAACTGGAATTCAAAAATGAATTCAAGCACAGTTTCCAAGTGACTGCCAAGCCAGCGAGAAGACCAGAGCACTTTATAATGACAATAACCCAACCCTGGGGTAGAAGCCTTTGCAGTGTGCTCTCTACTATTGCATGTGTAGTCTCCGGGAAAGTGTTTAGTATTTTTATTACAGCTTTTCATATGGAAAATCAGAGAAGTGAAGTAAGACTTTTCAATAAAAAAGTAAAGTTTAGATATACAGCATATAACTCTAAAATGCCTCTCTAATCTAAAATCCTGTGAGTATAGATTTAAAAAGCAGGAAACCATGGGGAGGCTAGTTGAGACCATTCAAGGAAGGAAGGAAGGAAGGGAGGGAGGGAGGGAGGGAGGGAAGGAGAGAGGGAGAGGGGGAGAGAGAGAGAGAAAGAAAGAAAGAAAGAAAGAAAGAAAGAAAGAAAGAAAGAAAGAAAGAAAGAAAGAAAGAAAGGAAGGAAGGAAGAAAGAAAGAAAACAAAAGAAATAGAGAAGGAAAGAGGGAGAGAGGAAAGAAAACAAAAAACAGAAACAAAATATAAACAAAAAATAAAAGAGAAAGAATAAAAATTGTATTCAAAATTAAGAGAAGCAATATTTGTTCACCTTGGTTTTTGCTTAAAAAGTTAGCCCTGCTCCAGTTTATCTTTTTCCATGGAGAGGTGGAGACAATAAAATTGTAATAAATGTACTGCAAGTTGCAGCATTAACTGATGAACCAGGCAAGGTAAAGACCTTAGACTAGCAAATGTCTTGAAAGATGAATAGCAAATGTGAAACTGTGGGCCGATGTAGGTTTTAGAATCCTCGGGAAAACATGTTAAAAGAAGCCTATGAAGCCATTTATGGCAAATAGCTCATCTTATAAATGAACAGAGAAGTGAGGAGAAATGACCCATTCGTACAAATGGAGAGCCAGAACTAGGCCTCAAGTCCCTAGGTTTCTTGTCCATTCTGGCACCAAAGGCAGCTCTCATAACTTGAGAGCTGCCTTTGGTTTCGGAGGGGAAGGGAAAGAACTAGCATCTCAGTACTACCAGGTCCTGAGCCCTGCATTATAGACACTTTTGAAGGGATTCCAGAACAGCCTGTAGTTCACCATAGGCAGCTGGAAGATTCCATGGTATGGAGAAAGGCTCACTGATACAAAATAAACAGTAGTTATTGTGGTTTTGGAAAAAGGAAATTATGTCTGACTGACCTACCAGAGCTGTTTGAAGAGCTTGGTAAATATTGTAAACATAGAAAGCCAATTGCTGTATTTTCATAAAAATTCCTGATGTCTTCGGTCAATTTTCTAATGGATTTTTTTTAGAGCATATTATGCATGGAATGGACAAGGGAAAAGCCTTTATTAATATTTTTTAAGGTACTGGTAAAAGGAAACAAAAGAGGAAATAAGTGAGATTTTTTTTTGTCTGTACATTACAGCAAAAATAGAAAAAATGTCTAAGATATTGATACAGGAATGTATCTTATATTATTTTTCAAGGAATTATTTTGAAAATGGTACGCAGTGAAGTTTGCAGGTGGAACTAAACCATTCCGTGTAGTAAAACACCAAGTCAATGTGTGTAAGTTACAGGCTGTGAGACAAGGCAGATATCTAGCCCACAGGCTTCGGGATAGGCTTGTGTAGAGAATGCATTTAGAGAAAAAATAAATAGAGATTATATTTGTATGATTATGGGTTCAATAGCAGGTACTATCGGGAATAGGAATGTTGGAACCTTTGTATCCATTCCCTTAACTGGCTGGTCCAGGTGCTGCTGTTGCTGCCAAAAGACCAGCAATTACCTGAACATGATCAGAAAGGGGGCTGGGAATCCACAGACAATATTATTATTTCCTGTACCAAACCATGATGTGACTGTAACTGGAACACTGCATGTAACCTTGATGCACGCAGCAAGAGATGAGTGTGACACAACTGAAGGAAATCAGAGACCAAATATGAAAATAATCTCAAGAATAAAAAGGAGTTAGCATTAGAATGAACTGAAATAATATAGTTGGACATAAATATGAAAGGATGGGAATGTCTCATATAAGCACATAATGTGAAAGGGACAAATACTGAAATACAAAAACAAGCCTCTTCTCCCATATTAAGACTTGAACTTTAATAAGAGCATGTTAAGGGAAGAAAGTTATTATTTCTGTCTCTGCTACCAACTAGGTATTTGACCTCAAGTACTTGTTCTACTCTCTCTGGACTTCATTCTGTTTGCCGCTCAGATAAAGGGCTCGGGGTAGATTAAATCCGTGTCTCATGCAACAAGTGTTTACTGAGAAACTACTATGAATACTTTGAGACCTAGAAAGCTGACCTGTACCATTGAAAACCTTACAGTCTAATCACAGGAATAGGATATGTTCTAATTGTATTTCTTTTTAAATACAGATTGAGATGTGTTCAGTAAAGTAACACACTGAAATAAAAACCTGGAGGGGGACATTTGCCTAATGAAGGAGCTCCTAAACTCAGAGAACATGAAGGGCAAAGAACAAGCCTTTATTTCTGTTTGTAATACCAAATTCAGTGACTTCTACTTAGAAGTAACTCAGTAATACATGTTGATTACAAAAGTAGCATTTAAGAATATTTGAGGGGTGCCTGGGTGGCCCAGTCAAATACACGACTCTTGATTTTAGCTCAGATCCTGATGTCATGGTTAGTGAGTTCGAGCCACATGATGGGCTTCACGTTGGACATGGTGCCTGCTAAAGATTCTCTGTCTCTCTCTCCCCCTGCCCTTCCCCTGCACTTGTGTGCATACTCTTTCTCTCAAAAAAAAGTAAATAAATAAATTAAATTTGAAAACTTAATAAGATTAATAAATTTTTTCCATCAAAGATGGATATGAAGGAATTATTTATGTTTAAGGGACTTACATAGGGAAATGTGTAGAAGTAAGAAAGGGTATTTATAGAAGAATGAATGGTGTGGTTAGGCTATAATAAAAGGGATTGTATGAGAGTTAGGAGCCAAAAAAAGATGTTTGAATTCCATGGTATGAATTTATATCTAGAGCATTCAAAATTTATAATCAGAAAATTAAAGCTGATTAATATCAAGATTTCAAAAGTTGTTCTGAGGGAACAAAATGGAAGAAGTTGTCAACAGTGTCAAATATTATAGTGAATTTCAGTTGGATGAGGGCCGCCAAGATGGTATAGGTCTGGCAGTGAGGACCTTGGTGACTTTCAGAAGGAACACCTAGAAACCTTGTTAACAGGATTCTTGAATCCTTACCCTCAGGGAGTCTGATGTAGAAGGGAGACGGCCTTTGGATCTGCTCATATGACAAGCACTACTAAGGGATTTTGGTGCAGTAGGAATATGGACCATATTTTTAAGAAACACTAGGTGAGTATGATTTTCATTCATAAGATGAAAAACATTAAATTATCTAATTTGGAGACCACTTCAATGACCAAATCAAATCAATAGCCTCGTTGATCTGATCAACTGTGCAGAAACTGGTCACTACCATGGCAAAGCAGAGAGGAACATTCAATTAAAAAAAAGATTGATCCATTGTTCATATCGAAGATTAATGTAGACATGGATTTTGTTTCAAATCATTTGAATGAACACTAAACGTTCTTTAAGCTCCAAGGAAATGTATACTTTTATTTTTTGATCACTTAATTCCATTACTGTTCTAATAAAATGGATATAAGACAGAGAGCCGATATTATATCTCAGTTTCTCCCGTCATAGTTCTGCTCTTACTGTTCCCTCATTCGGCACAGTTGGAGAGAGATTGATTAATTTCTTGTTCCGTTGTTGCCACACTCCCTTGCACTTTCTGATTGCTGTTGGGACTGAAACAAAGAAAATGACATGAGGACGAATGTTGTTGTGGCATTTCCAATCCATCGGAACTAGGAAGTATTTGAAATCTTGCCAGATAGCTGGTCCTCAGGAGTCAGTGTCCCCCTCGCTCATTTAACTAACAAAGTCCCCCATCTTCTTTGTAAAAGTTACTACGGACACCTCATGTTTTCAGTTTGGTCTTTAAGAATGAGTCCGTGAGAAGGAGTTTTTCAGGTGCTCAGGTTGCCTTGAAACATTCCATTAGACAGAAGCCCATTAGACAGACTTACATACTCAGAAGGTAGAAGTCCTAGGTTCTAGTTTTAGCTCTGCTTTGAATATAAGTGATCTAGGGAAGAGTTTTAACACTTGTAGGATCATCAGAGATTCTGGACAAACAATGTCAGTGCTGGAGAGAACCTGAGATGATTTGGCCCAACCCCTTTGTTTCATGGTGATGAGAATTAAAGGGCTGGCCGGACAAAGGACTTCCCCAGTGTCACCTGGTTGAGAGTGGCTCTTCCTGGGACTAAAACACAGGCATCTTGACTCCTTGGACCTCTCTCATTTTCAGTGCACCTCCCAGCTTTGGGAGACACACTAGGAAGCGAGGCAATTCCTATTTTAGAAATGAGGCAACAAGACCTCAAAGCAATGAACAACTTTCCCAACATCACATACCTCATACCACTATTAACGCCAAAGTAAATACTAATGTCTTGCCAGCAGGGTATTTCCCATGTGTTAGGAACATGGCCACACACTTGATGCATATTCCCTAATATTCCTAGTCCAGTGGTCTTTTTATTTAACAACCCGGTGCATACAAAAGAATCTTATGTGGATGATATATTTAATAGTCGAAAATTCTTAAGTAATAGAACCAGGGCTAGTACCAATATATTCTAAAATTCAGCTTTGTGCTTTATTCCCAATGACACAAAGTGTACTCTCTGAAATAGAAACTTCGGTTTGTAGCATAGTCTAGTCATTGTGTCTTCCTTCTTTCACCATGTAGGAAGTCACTATGTCTTCCTTCTATGTAGGAAGCCTTTAGACATGATCAATGGATTTTTTGTTTGTTTTCATTCAAAGCATTTCTTTTCCAGGCCAAGGCCTCTGGGTTGTTTTATTTCTTCCAGAAACAAAGTTTCTAAGAAAGAGAATCCCTTCATAATCTCTAAAATCTCCTGCTTAGGGCAACAACTCTGTGAACGAATCCATGTAAAGAGCCATGAGTGGGCTTGCGTGGGGCTTGTAAATGCTTAGAACGCCCTGTTTGAGAAACAGAGGAAGCTCATTGACAAGGGAAGGAAACGGGGTGGGGGTGGCATGGGTTCTGGGATTCAGAAGCTACCACAGTAAAGAGGCCTCTGCCTAATACTGTTCAAGTTTCCTCTGTGGCTTAAGCTTTGGTGTGTGAAGAGGCTTAAATAAAGGATTAAATAACAGGACACTTAGAGCTAGTCCTCAGGAGAATTAGCGGAAACAGAACACTCTGCACTATCTACAGCAGTGGTCCTCAAACCTCTTCTTCTTGGAACTTCTATGTTAGTTCCAAACAAGAAAAAAGGAGTGAGAAAAGAAAAGTCATATTATTTTACATTTTTTCAAATCTCTTTAATCTCTGGTTTAATAAAAGACAGCTGTATTTTTCAAATATTCCCTTCCAATCAATCTTTTACGATATATTTTTCTGGTGGAAGCATAGGAAGAAAACGGCCTCATTCAGATACGTTGTTGGAAAAGGAAGGAGTATTTTAATATCTTTTGCATATAATTGTAGATATTCATCTTTGACATCACACTGAAACTCAATGAGTAGATTCTTAAAGACACATTGCAGTGTGGAATCTGAAACCATATTGATGAAAATTTCATATTCCACTACATCAAAATCCATTGGTATATCTTGCACTTTGAATGGATCTTTTATCTAGGCATGATTTTGTAACAACTTGCATTGGTCATCTGGAAAATACTATTTCCATTCCACAAGTGGAATTGCTAGATCATATAGTAATTCTATTTCTAGTATTTTGAGGACCCACCATACTGTTTTACACAGCAGCTGTGCTATTTTACATTTGCATCAACAGTGCAAAAGGGCTCCGTTTTCTCTACATCCTTGTCAATGGCTGTTATTTTCCCCTCCTTCCTTCCTACCTTCCTTCTTTCCTTCCTTCCTTCTTTCCTTCCTTCCTTCCTTCCTTCTTTCCTTCCATTCTTTCATTCTTCCTTTCTATCTTTCATAGTGGTCATCCTAATATGTATGAGGTGGTATCTCATTGTAGTTTTGATGTGTATATCCTTGATGATTAGTGATGGGTAGTATCTTTTCACATACTTACTGAGTATTTGTTTATCTTCTTTGGAGAAATGTCTATTCAAATCCTTTGCCCATTTTTGAATTGAGCTATTTGGTTTTTGTTGTTGGGTTTTAGGAGTTCTCTAAATGGTCTTGATGTGAATCCCTTGTCAGATACATCATTTGCAAATCTTTTCTTTCATTCTGTGGGTTGCCTTTTTACTCTGTCAATATTATCTTTGATGCATAACTTTTTAATATTTTCATGAAGTACATATTGTCTATTTTTTTTTTTTGCTGCATGTGTTTTTGGTGTTACATCCAAGAAACCATTGCCAAATCCAATATCATGAAGATGTTGTCCTATGTTTTCTTCTAAGAGATCTACACTTTAGAGATTTAGTGATTGAGAGACTTTTGATTCATTTTGAGTTCATTTTTATATGAGGTATAAGACATGGATCAAGTTTTATTCAGTGCATATGTATATTCCATTTTCCCAGCACTTTTGTTGAAAAATCCATTTCCTTTTTGTGTCTCAGGCCATACTGTGAGAACTTCTGATGTAAACTATCTGTTTTTAAAATGTCTCCTTGGCAAAGGCATTATGATCATCATGACTTTTTATTTTAATTAGCTATCCCTAACACAGATAAATCATAAAGATGTTTACACTCTAGTATGAATTAATTTATTAGCAATTAGTACCCTATCACTTGTAACAGTACACCCTCTTGAGTTCTTGTTCTCACTCTGCCATTACTCAGCTATAAGACAATTAGTGGTCATTTCCCCTCTGTGCCCCTCAGCTTTCTCTTCTGCAAAACATGAGCGGTTAATTTCAAACTTTTTTAAAGCAGCAGAGCACCTTAAAATGACTTGAGACTTCCTTTTACTAAGTTTATAAAAGTGCAGATGCTGTGATTAACTTAGGAGTGTAGCACCCAGCTCCCTCCCCACGGGCAGTCCATTCAGATATTTTTGTGACATTTAATGGGTCCTAAAATATAATTTAGAAAACTAAAGGAGAGGCAATCGTTCAATTCCCTTCTGAACACAATATTTCACGGGTCTGTGGTATGTAGTACATGACACAGAAGCACTGAGAGATTTCGAATAACGGCAGGAATATTTGAAATATTAGAAGTTTGGATGTATGCAAAGCTAGATGGAATGTTTGGATGGAAGGAAATGGAAAATCTTGAGAAATCAAAGGGGAAAATGCAATGCAATCTGTTGTAAACATGGGGAGCAAGAAGAACAAACAGCGGAGAAGATAAGCAAAGGAAGAGAGGGAGCAGATTGTGGGAGAAACCTGTTTCATGGGCTTCCTTGGGGGCCATCTGACCTGGGAGGTGTACTCTTGACAAGCCAGTTGGAGGATGTTATGAGCTCATGCTGTTTTCAAGTAAGGAGGAATCCTTTTTTGGTCCAAAGATAAATTAGTTGCAGCCCCAAAACTATCTAATACTAATTGGAACCCAAATTCTAACCCTAATCCTTTGCCAGGAAATTGGGTTAATCCCATTCCTAATCAGAACCTAACCAAGCCCTAATTCCCCTTTATCATTTATCTCTTGTCACCAGACAGCCTGCTTCATCCTTAGCTTCTGTTCTCAACTCCACTTTCTATGTCCTCAGCACATGGTCCATGTGCAAACACAAATCTCTCTCTTTCCCTTTCTAGATCATGTAATCTGCAAAGGAGAGAAGTGTATGTGGATTTAAAAAAAGAGAGAAAAGATGCTTTGCTCAGCTTTGAAAGGCACTAACAAGAACTGGAGTAACATGTATGGAATAATTAAAGCTGCTGTGATCTTTTACGTTTCAAAAGCCTTTTAAATTCATGTCATCGTTGGTCAATAGCTTTACAGTTCTAACAAGTAATTTTCACAAAGTGCTATTAAGGGCTATAAACTTTATTTTCTTCTCTCTATTTCTCCTTAAAAAAATTTTTTTGGGTTGCTTTGTGATTAGCAGGGATGGAGACAATGTATCTTTAAATAATAAAGAAACCATTTTAATATTCTCATAAACATCATCCCCTCTGCTCTCCACTACAAACTTTAACAGCCCAGCAGCCACAGAAGCAAGTAGGGCAAACAATACAAGAAGAGTCATTATTGTAACTAAATTAGACCGTTTGTTTTCCTTCCCTCAAATCAAATTGTGTAGGAGCTGCTTTATTGCAAAACAGACATTAAAATTCCAGCAAGACCTCAGAGAGAAAGTAATTTCTATTTTATCAGTGCTGTAAAGCTGTCTTTATGTTCTGAAGCAGGAAATATTGCAAGGATATTTATAGCTTCGGCTCCAAAGCCAGTTTGAATAGAAATGTTACCGCGGTCGCTGGAGCTGTCATACTGCTCGGTGGAGCAGGGAATTTTAGTGAATTTGTGAATTACTGTTTCGGTCTTGACAAGTCTCTCAGTGAGGCTGGTGTGTGTCTGGAGCCGTTTGGTGGTTTGGGAGATAATGATTAAAGACTTGGATTTGCTTTAAGAGGAGGTTTAAATGATATTCTACAGCTAATCAGTTTTGTTCTTCAAGTCCTCCCAGAACAAAGGCAAGGTTTCCAAACTTGGCCCTGCCTTACTGTTTGGTGGCCCAGCAAGCGCTCATTTCCCCAGGTGCCTCCCCCCTCCCTCCTCCCTCTTCCACCCCTCCCCCTTTGTCCTTGACCTGCCCATCAAGGTATCCCTGCTCCTCATCTGTCTGAACTGTTTACCCAGATTTGACAGTTATTTACCATCCTGCCTCTTCCCTGGGGTCTGTTGAAATGATTCATCACGGTATCTCACATTTATCTTAAACCTTCTTGTGAAATGTGCCAGGATTCCATGAATATGATCCCCACCATCAAAGTGGAAAGAGCTTTACTTGTTTTACACGGGGAAGAACTGAAGTCTAGACATGGGGAGACATCTGACTAAGGTCACATGGTGCTTCAGGAGAACAGATGGGCTGAGCATTCAGTTCTCTCATTTAGTTCAAGTATTTCTCCACCGCCCCTTGCCCGTCACATCAGTAAAAACAGAAGTTTCGTGACTTGCGGTCTAAACAGACAACCATTTGAGCAAATTCATCTGAAAGTGGGGCAATGAATACAGACTTTTAATAGCTCCGGGGCCACCCCAGGCTAGGAGGCAAGACAAAGCTAGACTGTGCCCAGAGTTTATTATTGTTCTGAAAGCCAAGGGCAGTGGAGGGTGGGGCATGGTTCCTCAGGACTTCTACGGGGCAATGAAAGAGTCTGTGGAAGGGTGCAGTGTTCTCTTTAATAAAGCGGGGCAAAAACTAATCAAAAAGGTTTTGCTTCCTGTTTCTGGGTCACGGGCTTGATTTATACCACACTACTCATCGCCTTACCACTTGGGTCAATAGCAAAGTTTAATTCCCAATTAAGCAATCCCTAGAGGGGGATTTTCTCTGGAACCACATCCCAGACAATCCCTTCACTTTATGAGACAAAGACTCTACCCTCTGCGCAGTACCTGCTCTTTCTGTGTGCGATGAAGACACTTTTTTTTCTTACCTCTTTAAATTGAGATAGAAATAGCCGACCAACTTGATTTGCAGAACTTGATTTGGGGACTATCCCAGCTACAGAGACTTGGCCATTATCATCCAATTTTTTTGATGCACCCCTATTCTTGACTTGCCCCTGAATCAGGGACATAGCACTAAAAACGGATTCTCGAGACAATTTAATATAATCTGCCATTTAGACCAATTAGAACACAAGTCTTTTTACTCAGACCCTGTGATCTCACTTCTATACCCATGCTGCCCAAGACAGTAGACGGTAGTCACATGTGGCTACAAAGCATGTGGACGTGGGTAATCCAAAGTGACATACACTGTAAGTGTGTGGAATATATGCCAGATTTCAGAGATGGAGTAGGAAAAAAGTAAAATAATTTTATATATGGATTTTTATATTTTTATATTGATTACCTTCTTTTTATATTTTTTTATTTTTATACTTTTGTACTGATTACCTGCTGAAATGATAATATATATTGAGTAATATAAGACACATTCACATTCCTTTCATTTTATCCTTTTTTGAATGTGGCTCCCAGAAAGTTCTAAGGTGCCTATGTGGATCACATTATCTTTTCATGGAACGACACTGTCTTACACTTCTTTCCATCTTCGAGTATGGGTTCGCGAGGAAAGCTATATAAGTGCTCAGACTCTCAAAACTTCCCACAAGGATTCAACTTACTTCTGGTCAGGCTGCCCTTTTCTTTTTTGTTCTCATGTGCTTAAAAGTGCAAGGAATAACGGCCTGTCCTGTAGCCTAGTGCTATGCAGAGTGGTTACCGTCTGTTCAAGTTCAGAGAGTAGGGCATGGTTTGAAATTTATTACCTTTGATTCCCACTTGAAAGTCCCAGTGTGGAAATCTCAAATTAGGAAGAGTTTAGGCCACAGAATTATTACTGTTTTCACATTCAAGTTTAGATGTTCCTGATTTCTCCACTCCTAATTATTGGGATAAGCTTTAGAAAGGATATATTAAAAATGATTTTATATGCACTCAGTTCAAGAAGAAGAGCTCTACCATCAGCTGAAGCTTGTATTTCCTTTCATTTCCCTTCAGATAGCACTCCTGTAATGGTTAAGTTTCTACTGACAGAGAGCCTGCATATAATTTAGATCCTTTTCTCCTTTATAATTAAAAAAGTCCCTTTTCCTTCATAATTTAAATACATTTGTTACTGGAGTATTACTAGGTAGAGATACAATCCTTCACCTTTCAAAATTAGCTACGTTGGCCTTATATAATGTTGCCCACACATTGGCAAGGATACTTGTAGCTTGAGCATATCTCGGGCTCCATGAAATTAGACACACTTTGATTCAGATAGACTTTCCAATGAATGGCTTGTTCATATCATGGGCCCATGGAGGTGATTCACAAACTTCTCTGCACATTAGAGTCACCTGATGATCTTTTAAAAATTCCAAAGTCTAGACAGTACCCCAGACCAATCACATCACAGTCTCTGGTGGGTAGAGCACCAGCTTCAGGAGATTTTGAAGTTTTTAAGCTGATTTCCTATGCAGACGAGTTTGGGAGACACTAGCTTATCAGCTAGTTGGATGAGAACCCAAACACCAAACATCTGTCAGAGTTAAAAAAAAAAAAAAAGATGGATTAAGTAATCTCCCTAAAGGGTCCATATTCCTCTCTTCTTAATAAACCAACACTTTTTTTTTTTTAATGATGGGAAGAATCTGAATTGGGAAGAAATTAGAGCAGATCTTGCCTATGGATAAGAGCACAGTATCTACCCACTGCTCACTAGGAGATGTTTGCTCTTGCAGTGAGGAAAAAGATGAAAATTGAGAAGCAATTTTAAAAGAAGATGAGATATGGAAGAAATCATTATTTTTGTAAACTAGTTTCAAATTTTGTTCCTTTGCGTTGGACTTCAAGTCACACTGCTTACTCCCATGGCGCCTACAGACATCGTGACTTGATTGAAGTTTCTTAAGATTCTGCTGGCCACACAAATCATTGTTCCTACTGAAGTGCTTGGGGACTGCAGATGGATCCCAGAGGCAGCAACAGTCCTGGAGTCAGGACAGCTGAAGAGAACCATTTCTTATGCATTTTTTCGAGAAAGGACCTCTGTGCTCAGAGTTGTCAGTACTGATTGGACAACCAGCCCAGGAATATAACACCAGATCACGTACCAGAACTACTTTGCCAAAGCCTATACCTATGGTGGGTTCTTGATTCCAACTTATTTTAGCTGTCACTGAAACTGATTGGATTCTGTAAAATCAACAGCCAAACCTAGATGACAATTAGCAATTACTTTAATACATATTTTTTAAGTGGAAGTGTTAGACCTCCCAGCATACTCTAAGACAGCTCCTGATGATATATGCTAATGTTTTCTCAGGACATGAACCACCCCCCCCTCCATAAGCTAGATACATATGGGAAGAGATGAGGCCAGAAGCTATAGCCTTTATTTCTGATATAACACTAGGCTACTGGTCTCCACTTTTCTGTTAATACCTGTTTTCCTTACACAGAGAACTTAGAACATTCTAATTATTTATTTTCAAATATTAAAAAAAATTAACATGTATTTATTTTAGAGAGAGAGAGACAGAGAGAGGGAGACAGAGGCTCCAAAGCAGTCTCGATGGTGTGAGTACAGAGCCTGATGTGGGTCTCGAACTCAAGACTCGTGAGATTGTGACTTGAACCAAAATCAAGGGTCAGATGCTTAGCCAACTGAACCACCCAGGCACCCTTAGAATATTTTAAGTAGCATCCATTAAGTGCCAACCAAATATATATTATTATATATATAGTGTATATGGCATGCATTTACCCTTATACTTACATTATATATTTTATAAATATATAATATATAAAATATACAATATATAACAACATGTTTTCATATATAATAATATATTTTATGTAAGGTTTCCTAATATATAATCAATATATATCATATGATCCATAAATATTATACATCATTGTATATTTGGTGGGCACTTGTGTAGAAAACCTACAGTCTATTCCTCCTTTACTTTCACACTATTACCATATTCACATTGCTTCTGCCACCAGTTTGGTGGGGGCTTTCCCCACAGCAAACAATTCTGCAACACTAGCTGGGTGTCCTACAATTTAACTCCATTCTGACTCCATCTACCAGAAAATAACATCAGACCCAACAGGTTAAAGGCTCAGTCCCATAAGACTCCCCACAAGATTTCAGATGCCAATTGTAAGTCCAGCTTGCACCTGTGCTTCTGGCCTATCAGCTATAAATAGGAGGTTCCCATGACCTCCCTCTTCACGTTCAATTAATTTACTGTAGTGGCTCACAGAATTTAAAAAAAAATAGTTTACTCACTGTTCACATTTATTTTCTTGTTTTTTAAAGTTTATTTATTTATATTGAGACAGAAACCATGCAAGTAGGGAAGAGGCAGAGAGAGAGAGAGAGAGAGAGAATCCCAAGCAGGTACCTCACTGCCAGCCCAGAGCCCGACATGGGTCTCAAACCCACAAACCCTTAGATCATGACCTAAGCTGAAACCAAGAGTCAGACACTTAACCAACTGAGCCCCCCAGGTGACCCAACCGGTTTGCTATAGACAGATATGATAAAGGTTACAGAAAAACACCCAGATGGGAAAGATGCAGAGGGCAAGTTCTGTGGCAAAGGGCGTGGAGGTTCCATGAGCTCCCTGGGAATATGCCTCTCCCAACATCTCCAGTGTTCACCTACCCAGGAGCTCTCTGAATCTTATACTGTATAGATTTTTTAAATTATTATTTTAGAAAGGGGGAGTAGGAGGGGCAGAGGGAGAGAGAGAAAATCATAAACATCCTTCATGCTCAGTGCAGAGCCTGATGCGGAGTTCAGTCCCAGAACATTGGGATCATGACCTGAGCTGAAATCAAGAATTGGACACTCAACCAACTGAGCCTCCCAGGCGCCCCCACTATTTGGATGTTTGTGGATACTCCATCATGTAGACATGATTGACCATTAATTCCAATTTCAGCTCCTCTCTCTCCTCTGGAGAATGGGAGTGGGGCCGAAAAAAATTCCTAGCTTCCAATCTTGGTTCAGTCTTTTTGGTGATAAGCCCCCATCCATGAGCCATCCAGGAGCCCACCAAGAGTCACTTGATTAGAGCTAAAGACACTGCTATCACCCAGGAAATTCCAGTGGATTTGGGAACTCTGTCAAGAACTGGAGTCAAAGACCAAATATTAGAACAAAAGATGATTATAGTGCTCTTAGCACTTAGATTGCAAGGGTTTTAGGAACTCTGTGCCAGGCACTGGGAGCTGACACCTATATATAATTTTTTTTTCTATTATCTGACAGCACTTAGTTCCAACAGAATTTTGTGGAATAAGAAGTGCCAATCAATTATATAGATATCTATCTATATAGACATATATCATATAGTATCAATTATATATATGATATAATTATCAATCAATAACATATCTTGTCTAGTCTATAAATAAATATTAAAGCCCAGAAAGGTCAAGAAAATTGACCAGGACTAGCAAGTAGTATGATCACAATGTGAAGTCATGTTTCTCTGATTCCAGGGTCCATGCTCTTTTTACTAAGCTGTGCTGTCAACCAAAAAATGAATACCTTAATGGGACAGGGTTGTGTGGGTGGAGGTGAGATAGTAGTGGGTATTTCCATGAAAAGATACTCAAAGTTTTTTATTTTTATCTATTTTCTACTATTGTTTTGCAATTGTGCACTCTCACAAAAAAAAAAAAAATAGAATCAGGACTTATATTCTGTACTTACACAGCTGTTTACAAGTACTTTCACGGTTCATGATTTATCAGGTTTCTGAGAGTTAATGTATTTTCTCCTGAGGCATAAAAACATCATGTTAGGATATTGGGGGCAATTTTCTGAAAAATGAATATGTTAGGTTCTAGACGGTACATATACTTCTCACACCTCCCTGAAAACTGCTCAGGCTGCTGCCTGTTGATCAGGGGCTACCTCATGTTTCACACCCCTTCCTGGTGCGCTGAATTGTTCTGACTCCTTCCCTCTCAATCATTCAGTCAATATATATTATATTTACTTCTCCCATGTGCCAAGAATTTCTCCTTTTTGCCATCTCCTTTCATGGAGATGTGATGGCAAACAAAACAGCAAAATCACTTGCCTTCTTCATTCGTGGTGCTCATTTCCTTAGGGGGAGAGAGGCAATTAAAAAAGTATATAAGTTAAATGCTGGACAGTGATGAATGCTGTATGGGAAAATAGAGGATGGAGATGGAGAGTTGTATGTGTGAAAATGATGTAAATTTAGACAGCATGGCTAAGAATGACCTAAAAAAAGTTACAGGAATGAGTGATGCAGATATCTGGGGAAGTATGTTCCCGGTAAAGGGAATAAGGTGGATAGAGTCTTTATGGTGGAAGTTTGTGCAAAATGAGGCCAGATCACGTAGAGCCTTGTACAGCAGGGGAAAGACACTGGATTTTGCTCTGAGTGAATTGATTGTGAGCTAGAGTGGCATGATTTGACTTAAGCTTTTGTAACATTAGGAGGCTGCTATATACAGAACAGGCTGAAGGTGGCAAATCCAACCAGGAGACGTTCCTGCAATATTCCAAAAGAGTTGGCAGGGAATTCTGCCAAAAGGATAGCCATAAGTGTGATAAGATACAGTCAGGTCCTAGTCATTTTCTGAAGACACAGCCAACATGACTTGCTGATAGATTAGAGAGAGTATTAAAGACCATTCTGTAGTTTTGAGGCTGAGCAACGGGAAAGATAGTGTTGCTATAAACGAAAATGGAAGATAGAGCAAGTGTGACCAAATTCTGGGGCATATCAGTCATGCAGTATTGACAAGCTGAAATTTGAGTTGTTGATTTTGTCATTGAAGTGGAGCTGTAGAGCAAGCTCACAAGAAAGTTCTGGACTAGAGATTTAAATTTTGGAGTTGTCACAAAGACATAAGAAGCCATTAGACTACTAAGTACATCAAGAGAATAAGTGTATATAGAAAACAGAGAAGGTACAAGCCTGACCTATGGACAGTCCAATGTTCAGAAGTGAGTAGAATAAGAAGGAGTTGTTGATGAAATACAAGGAAAACAAACACAGAGTGCTGTCCTAGAAGCCAAATGCTGCTAGATGTTGGTGACAGATGCCTGCTGAAAATAGACGATGCTCATTATGTTAATAACATTAGAGTGAGTCAGAAGACTCAAGGGTTCAAACACTGACTTCATCATATATTAGTCTGTGACGTTGGAAAAGTCACCCTTTCAGGAAATTGTTTCCTCTACTGTGAAAAATTATTGTGGTAAAGGTGAAATAAGATAACATGAAAACTGTGTAGAAGAATAAGAATCTAGCACATTACGCAATAAATGGCAGGTGATTCTGAATAGAATCTTATGTATTTAAAGCTCAATCACTTGCTTATTTCATTTCTTGACTGTTTTCCCATACCTCTCACCCTGTCTGCAGAATCAAATCATCATTTTCCGACTACCACTCCCCACTGGGTTGAACACCTAAGCACTCCTAGATTTAGCCCTGATACCACACCTTTCCCACACTCTGCTATAACTAGGTTGATTGCCCTGGATTTCCAAGTCATTCATTGGACATTTTTTTGAGACCCTGTGCTAAATATTGGTCATGACCCCTTGTAGCTCTGACCTTACCAAATTGTCCATGAGTCCTCTCTGATAAACTCAGATTCCCGTTCCTGATTTCCAGAGGTTCGAATAAATCTCTGATTATGACTTACTAATCATAAAATATTGGAGAAATTTCTTAATTTCTTGAGCTTTAATAACCTTGCCTATAAAAGATGAATAAAAATTTCTAAGCTGAGAGACAGTATTATTTGCATTGTGAAACTATTATTCACAATGTAAAAAAACTGATCCTTAATATAGGATCAGTGTCTTGGTCTTTGTCAGTTATATAATTGGTCACATAGTAGTAATACGAATATCAATCTCCTCCCTCCACCCTATTGTGTGCTGATGCTTCCTGAGATGCCGTGCTAAGCTTCTGCAATTATCCAAATGAATCTTGGAGAGTGAAAAACGGCTCACTACAGCCTCTAATACACTCCATTTGGTTGAGATTTACACTATTGGATTTGTTATCGCCATTGAGAACAAATGTACTCCTTAACTGGTAAGTCTTTTTCCATGTAATTGCCTTCCTGAACATGCATAAACACACAAGCACACAGACATGTCTGCACACACACACACACACACATATATGTATACAGATAGACAGGCAGACATCTGGTCCTGGTGGATATGTATGAACAAAAGTTTTAGAAGGAAAATTAGCTAATAATTCAAACAAGTTTTCAGTTTTTTTAAAGGCAAAAGTCCTGAAGAGAAGATCATTTTCGTGATCTAGGTTAGCCCTGTGCTTTCCTATGTTTCTATATTCTTTGATTTTGGGCTTTGGCCAAAGGAAATTACAAAACAACAACAACACCAAAAATAAGTCTCTGCCTAGTCCTTATGTATACATGTTCTGGGGATGACCTGAAAATACTTCCAGAATAAAATGAGGGGGCTTCCATAAAGATATAGGGAGGAGAAAATACTTCCGTTAAATTTTTTCTGCAGTGATTAAAGTCATACTATTGCCAAGAAAAGATCACAAATTTTGTCGCCATGTATTTATATGAGAATATTCTAAGGAGCAAACAGGGAGGTTCTTTTTTTTTTTTTTTTTAATCATAAGACATTAGTATTTTGCAAAATAAATCTTAATTTTTTCATCAATGATACTTGTGAATTCTTGGTCAGACTGAGTACTCTTGATTGATTTGGTCCATAAATGAACTTATGGGAGACTTAATTATACCGTGAGATCAGTGTATGCTTATCGATTGTGCCTTTGACATGCTTAGCCACATTAGATTATGATGTCCTCATCCCCCAAAGATCAGAGCGAGGATTGGACTTTCTTTAAGGGCCATTAGTCATATGTTCACGGCACGTGCTCAATTTTTTTTCATTATGTAATAGGTAGAGGAGACTATAAAAAGAGCATTAGCTTCATACCATTTAGAAATCTGTCTTAGAAATGTGCCTGATGGAAACAGACCATCTTTCTCCTCCCAACCCAATGGTTGCTTAGTTGACATGAATGGAATTGAGAAGGGAGCAATTCTAGAGACTGCTTCCCTCCTACCCTCCAACATTGTACCTTGGTGGAGCTGGGGTCCCTCCACAGCTAATCCTAAATCCACATCACCATCCTTGGTCCCAATGCCCTAGTCAGCCACTGAAGACCAGGGCAAATGCAGCTGTGGTATTTCTGAATCCAGGCTCCAGCCATGTGGAAGGTCAAACCCCCGTGCCCTGCAGCCAACTTGGGACTCCATCCATTTTAGTCAGCACAGCATTACTAATAACCATGAGAAACCACGGAAAATATGAGAGCCGTGGCAGCAGTGACAGGGAGAATGAGATGCAGAGCTATGCATGCTGGGAACTCTTGGCCTTAATTAGAATGTGCGTGTACAGTATTTATCTTTCCCTCAAACCTATAAATAAGGCCAGCGCTTTGGCGATTACTGATGTCTGCCGTCATTTCACAAGGCCTCTGTTTTGATGGAGCACCAGTTGCTGCAAAATAATATTTCTTTCCTCTGTAGCCTGCATCTACTCCTGTGGAAACGTTTCAGAGGTGTTCAGAACCATGACTGGAGAGGAGGAAAGGGGTGAAATCTAAGAATCTAAGTACGAATTATTATTTTGGGACCTTTGACTGCAATCAGAGATCAGAAGACGTAAAAAGGTGCTCACAGGCAAGTAATCAACACTCCAGTCCCAAAAACGGCCTTCATCCTCATCATTCCTGACAGCATATTTCCAGCTCTTCCATGAATACTTCCAGTGATGAGCCCTCCACTGTCTCCAAATTTTGGGCACGGTGAAACTGTCTTGCTACCGAAAAATCTGCTTCTCCCCCAATTACCCTGTGGATCTTAAATGGAAACTGTTTCAACTTCCTAAGTGCTTACCTGGTTCTCCTGTGAATCCCAGTTTTCGATATGACTGATAGCAATAATTACAAAGGTACTCAGTATATAATTTTCTATCAGTTCTTTTTTTTCTTATAATAGCTGAAAATGTGTCTGATGTGTATCTTCAGGTGTGAACTAGAACAGTGCTGATCATCTGACGTAAAAGGATGAAAAATTATACCTATCCTCAAAAGACTCTCGTTTCTGANGAGTCATAAGATGAAATGGTCTAGAAGGGAGCGGGGTTAAATTTTATCCCATGTAGGCACCCCCAGGACCAGCCTAAAGGTTAAGTAAAACCGTCATTGCTCTTTGCTGCTTGGTTCCTCTCTAAGAGTAAATCATAAACTCCTGAAGGATAGAGGCTATTTTGTTCTTGTTTTGTTGTTGTTGCTGCTGCTGTTGTTGTTAAGTTCCATGTTTCCCAGTACATGTATGTAGTAGGTCTTCAGTACATAATTAATTGTGATTAAGCCATTTCATTTAATTGGGTAACTGGAGCCTCAATTCCAGAGGTTGATGTCTTCTCAAAATAAATAAGCCAACAGAATAAATGCCTTCTGTTGGTCTTCTGGCCTGGGTCTCTCCATGTGAGGATGTGAGGTTGAGATATACTAACCGTCACCTCCAATCAATGTTTATTCAGAAGGTTCTAGTTCTCCACCAAGCGCCAAACCATTATCTACCTCCTGTGCCCGAGGAGATCTCTTCAATTCCTCCTTTGAAGACCCCTCAGGCTACTTCCTCTCCAGCAAGACTGATAAGTGATCTGTCTGCCGTCCCCATCCTCCTACATTCAAAGAAAAAAATAAGTAAAAACTCATCAACCAGCGACAAGCCCTCAGCCCCAAGCTCATCCCAGCAGATGTTCAGCCTCTGCCTCTGCTGACATTAGGCTCCTTGGTTCCCTGAATGACAATCAGCCTGCTGGTAAGCCTCCTAGTGTGGCACCTGTGTGGCTGAGGGCTTAGAAGATTTTCCTTTCCTTCTTTACTGCTGCCATGGTAAAATGGACCCCTTTGCTCAGAGAAAGGGACTAAAGGTATATCCCCAAAGGCTAGGAAAGGAGAGTTACAGGAGTTTCATGGGAAAACTGCATATTTGACAATGAAAGACAACTATTTGTATAAAAGAAAGTAATTTACAAGAGGGAAGAAGAGTAACGTCTTTGAGCTTTCAGATGACATTAAATGTTTCTTCAGGAACTACCATGCCAAACAAGTGTGCATAAACTTCAGACAGTCTTAATGAGGCAGCTCTGGTGCTGGACAAAGCGTCTGGACTTAAAGTGAGGAGATCTGTGTTTAATGATTTCCCAGCTGTTTGCTCTGCAGCAAAAGGCTGAGCCGCTGACTGAGACTTGTCTCCTCAGCTGTAAAATGGGGGCATTCGACCACCATGAATGGGCAGCACCAAGATGTGTCCTTACCTCCTGACGTGTCCAGGAGCTGATGGAGCTGAGGTGTTGGTGTTGAGGAAATGAACCGGTACGTCGTTGTGGGTACGGCCCATCACAGATGTCACACAGCATGAAGGTGGGGCTTGAAACTGAAGTAGTGGGAGGTGATGCCCAAGTCCTGAATAAATGTGAGGTTATGGCAAGGATAAGAAGGTAAAGACTGATCCATTGTTCAATGAGGCTCATAGCAAGAGGTATTTTTAATTTTAATGTTTATTATTGTATTGAAGTATGGTTGGCATATAATGTGATATTAGTTTCAGGCACACAACATAGTGAGTTGACAACTGTGTACATCATGACAAGTACAGTTATCGTCCCTACTTCTTAGGTAAGAGTAAAGGATAATGGCTTGAAGAAGGAAATGCATCGTTGAAAGGATATTGAAAACTTCCAACAAAATAACTACTGAAGGGCACAGGATGCAGGCAGTCATTCCTGGGCTGATTAAATACTACTGTTTTTAAAGTTTTCCAACATGCTAGGCACTGTTCTTCGTACTCCATGCATATACTCATTTAATCCTTATAATAATCCTGAAGGAGTTTTCCCTACGTTTTATGGATCTAGAAACTCAGGCTAGGAAAATGGTGGTACCTTGCCCAAGGTGATGCACTGGTGAATGGCAGAGCTGGAATTTGAACTGAGAATCTGAGTTCTCAACACCCGCACCAGACCGCAACATTTCCAAGTGTTTGCCAGAATCCACCCAGAGCCAAGGAGAGAGGGAGTGGACTGCAGAGACTTGCAGATATAGAGAAGTCAGTTGACCTTGAAATTGGGGTTCTGGATGGCATTTGGAGGAAAGGGCAGCAGGGTAGAACAAATTGATAAGAAAAAAATAATGATCGGGGCGCCTGGGTGGCTTAGTCGGTTAAGCGTCCGACTTTCGCTTAGGTCATGATCTCGCGGTTCGTGGGCTCGAGCCCCGCGTCGGGCTCTGTGCTGACTGCCAGCTCGGAGCCTGGAGCCTGTTTCAGAGTCTGTGATTCCCTCTCTCTCTGACCCTCCCCTGCTCATGNAAAGGATAATGGCTTGAAGAAGGAAATGCATCATTGAAAGGATATTGAAAACTTCCAACAAAATAACTACTGAAGGGCACAGGATGCAGGCAGTCATTCCTGGGCTGATTAAATACTACTGTTTTTAAAGTTTTCCAACATGCTAGGCACTGTTCTTCGTACTCCATGCATATACTCATTTAATCCTTATAATAATCCTGAAGGAGTTTTCCCTACGTTTTATGGATCTAGAAACTCAGGCTAGGAAAATGGTGGTACCTTGCCCAAGGTGATGCACTGGTGAATGGCAGAGCTGGAATTTGAACTGAGAATCTGAGTTCTCAACACCCGCACCAGACCGCAACATTTCCAAGTGTTTGCCAGAATCCACCCAGAGCCAAGGAGAGAGGGAGTGGACTGCAGAGACTTGCAGATATAGAGAAGTCAGTTGACCTTGAAATTGGGGTTCTGGATGGCATTTGGAGGAAAGGGCAGCAGGGTAGAACAACTTGATAAGAAAAAAATAATGATCGGGGCGCCTGGGTGGCTTAGCCGGTTCAGCGTCCGACTTTCGCTTAGGTCATGATCTCGCGGTTCGTGGGCTCGAGCCCCGCGTCGGGCTCTGTGCTGACTGCCAGCTCGGAGCCTGGAGCCTGTTTCAGAGTCTGTGATTCCCTCTCTCTCTGACCCTCCCCTGCTCATGCTGTCTCTCTCTCTCTCCTAGAAATTAAAAAAAAATAATAATAATGATCAACACTTCATAATGAGAAGACTGAAGTGGAAAGGGAAATGACCAGTGGGGCTTGGAGTTTTTGGCAGTATCTACTGATGGCAAGAACAGAAAAGGTGGACAATTTGTTTGGCATCAGCTTGGAATATAGCTTCAGTACAGAGTTACTGGACTGTGGACTCTGGTTTGTGTCCTAGTTCCAAATCAAACTCCACTAAGCATTTGCCAAGATGTTGCAAAAAGATCCTCCCTGGGTGCCTTAAAAAGAAGGTATCTTGGATCTCTGCCGTTGAAGGGGGCTCAATCCTTTCTGATGACCATGATGTCCAGCTGCAGAAGCAGGGTTACCCTTGATGCTCAAATGTGTTTCCTCCTGTGATATTGAACAGAGTTAAAAATAGGATGCAAATTCAGGGAGATGGAACGATCAACCAATCCAACCTGTATACTTTTAGTTTGCTTGGGATCTTGACGTAGCAGTTTTTGCTACTAAAATCAATGCTGTGGTTTGAATGATGGTACCAGACACAGTACAGAAAACTACAAACCCTAGGTTTCCTCAAGCCTGCCTGATTTTTTTTTTAGGCCAGAACATTCTATCTTGTGTATTTAACTATCTTCCATGGGGAGAATTGGGGGAGAAAGGAGAACAGAGAAAGAAATGACATGAAATGTGCACATCCCAGCCTTGTCCTCTCATTGTGATGGAGTTCTTGACCAAATGGCTAAGAAAGAATTCTTGAGATGTCTTTGGTGCACAAAGGGGACTTTATTAAAGCAAGGGGACAAGATCCACGGGTAGAAAGAGCTGCACTGCGGTCGTGAGGAGTGACTGGTTATATACCGTTAAGCTAGTGGGGCTTAGGGATAGCATAAGCCTCTAAGGAATTTGAAAGCAAGGCTTTCAGGATGTTAAGGGACTAACTGCTGTTTAAGATAAGGTTACTTTAGTCTTTAATAAAACAAAATCTTTAAGGAAACCCAGTGTCTGTCAGTGCCACCAGTAAGAAGATGTCAGATGTCAGGCTTGAAGCAGCCTCAAATAAGACTGGAAACAGGCAGCGGGCTTCAGATTTTTTTTTTAAATTTTGTTTTGTAAGCCAAATGTTTGTGGTGATCCTTTTGAATAGCCCATAAAGCAACAGGCACAAAGATAGTCTATACATGAGTTTTGTGATAATTTCTCTGAAGTTTACCTCAAGTTGTCTAGTGTAGGCAAACAACAAACATTTGAAGAAGATCAACTGGAATTTAACATCCATTAAGGTGTGTTACTGAAACACAATTTTTCTAATAACCCTCATTTCCAGAGAAAGCCAAATGAGGACTAATTCATTTGTAGAATAAGTCCCCGTGTTAACAAACTCAGCCTAGTGATTTACATAAGCTCAGCAAGAACCGAGATTGATCGTATAGATCTTTTAAATTTTGCTTTGCTGGATTTTTTTTTAATCAAGAATCTCTAGATTGAATGTTTAGTAGCCACTCCAAGCCAGAAGGTAAGCCAAGTACTTGCCATTCAACATGCCTGCAATACCTGTAAGTTTGGGTGAATGCCTCTTCACGAGGTCCCAAAGATATCCTGAGGTTCTTGCACCTGCCAGGAAGTAACATTCTTTACTCACCTGGTAAGGCTGCTGGGACCTCTATAAGTGACGTATGAGGCCAACATTTCCAAGGGGCCCTATGGCTCTTTGTTTCATTAAGTCAACCCAAGTTTCTTAAAACTGTTTGGTCATATCTGAGTCTAGGCATGTCATTCTCAAATATGACATTTCAGTCAAAGCCTTGGTAAAATAACCAGTATTTCCAGTGGTGACCTGTTACAAGAACAGATTCTTATTGAACTTATGCGAATAACTGTAATTACCATGAAAGAAAGAATATTTACTGAGAGCTTTTGAATTTAAGAGGGTTCAGGTAGAGAGAAAAGTTAAATGCCTGAGTTGTTTACAAATGAATACTTTATCACATTTCTGTAGATCACAGATATTTTAGGAGAAAGTTTCCTTAATCTGGAAGAGCAAACATTAGAGAATCAACAATATTTCCAACAAGAGTTACAAAATCTGTAATCTTCCTCCATTTAGTTAGTCCCTTGTTACTAATTCTTGTTCAGTTTGAATACAGCTTTTGAGTTCTGGAAATTTTTACCCATTTGTTCTGTAATCTTAAAGATGTCAAATACCAGTATTTGTCCTAAAAGTCCTATTTATAAATCTCCTTGAAGATGAAACATGCTTTTTAAGAGCATCAGAACAATAACTATAAATAACAAAAGACTCAAGGTGGACATGGTTAACAATCTGTTATGAAAGTTTATTATGATGCAATTGACAAGGAAATTCGCTTATTTCTGTGACATATAACAGTTCAATAATCAGAATATCAAGTGATGACCTTACAATAAATATCTTAAAACTTTAGGAAATATATATATTTGAATGGTTATAGCGTTTATCCAAGCAATATAACCTAAGGTTTACCATTATTTGTTTGACAGGGCTTTTAAAGTAATATAACCAAATAAAAAAGCTGGTCAAAAAGATTTCATTTACAATTTAAATCCTGGGAAGTTTGTTAAAACCTTAGAAAATTACAAAGTACACCCTAAATAGGATTACATATCATCACCAATCTCAATTATTTATTTAACCAAGTTGGCAATAAGAGATTCTAAAGGCAAATATATAAGGTTATATAGTTGTTAACAAAACCTAGCTCCTTTAACATTGAGAAGTTTTACCTAAGTAATCAAAGACCGGATAAAGACAAAACATAAAGCTTTGGTTTTCCCAGCAAACAAAAGAGAAAAAACCTTTGTTTACATTTTCTTTAAATCAAGAATAGATCAATAATCCAAGAAAACTTTGTCTTTTGAACAGAGAGAAAAAAGCAAAATTTCAATCTTATACCAATGTATTTTTAAAATCCATTCATTTCAGGGGCACCTGGGTGGCTCAGTTGGTTAAGCACCCGACTTCAGCTCAGGTCATTATCTCACAGTTTGTGAGTTCCAGCCCCACATTGGGCTCTGTGCTGACAGCTCAGAGCCTGGATCCTCCTTTGGATTCTCTGTCTCCACCTCTCTCTGCCCTTCCCATACTCATGCTCTGTCTCTTTCTGCCTCTCAATAATAAATAAAAGTGTTAAAAAAATTTCTAAATCCATTCATTTCAAACTTAGTCCATCCTAACCACGAACCTTCTGGAATTTTTCATTTGCCATCATATTTTGTCCCAAGAAATTTCTCTCCAAACAACTAGTTTCATTTAGGACAAAATTTCTTTCTTTCTTTCTTTCTTTCTTTTTCTTTCTTTCTTTCTTTCTTTCTTTCTTTCTTTTTCTTTCTTTCTTTCTTTCTTTCTTTTTTCCTCGCTTGCTTTTTTTTTTTTTACCTTTAACAAGAATGTATTTACATTCCTTATATATTTTTTACGTATCTCCTACATTTTTTATATACAAAGTTGTTTTCTGTATTTCCATCAGTCTTAATTACATTTAGCAGAATTTTAACTTTTAGAAACCTTACTCTCCAGTGAAAACCAAGTAGTAATCAATTGTGCACTGTTACACCAGAATTCTTTAGGTGGCAAATTTATGAATCAGCTAAGTACCATGGAGGTTTTCCCACAAACTGAAATATCCTTACTTTCTCTGCAACAAGTCAAAAGTACAAACCTATGTTTACTAATTAATGCCTTAGTATTTAAACTTATTTGGAAAAGACCTAGTTGTCCAATGACTTTAATTTAGCTTATCATCCAAGCAAAACTTTAAAGCTTTAAGTTACCAAAGACATTGAAAGCTATCTTAATTACTCATGAAAACTTTTGAGACAGAATTAGCCATCATTTTAAGCCATTTTGTGTTGACAAATTGCAACAGAGATAAAATGAGCTCATTTGACCTTCAGTAAACCAAGGTAGAAAAAGTTTCATATATTTAAGGCTGATAACTCTAAAGACATGTCTATCTTAATGAAACCAACACACTTAAATTAGTTCAAATACAAAATATGTCCCACTTGAATCCACTTAAAAGTCAAGCAATTTGTTCACCATTGTCAATTTTTACCTGGGACTTTGGTGACGACATCTGAAATGGGCAGTGTAAGTCCGGTGTACAGTGAGGGTAGGAAGAGGAGCTGATGGTCCCAGAGGCACCCAGACAGTACAGGAGCCAGCTATGGAGTCTGCACCTGAAGTGGTACAGAAACAGGAGGTGGGGGAGGAGGAGGCAGAAGAGGTGAGGTGCAACCAGGAAGGCGGGGCTGGAGGTGGATAAAAGTGCAGAGGGCAGAGAAAGGTCTCCCAGTCTTAACGCCTGTCAGCTGGGACAGATGAGCAGATGCAGATTTTTTTCCCACTAATAACTGAAAATGAGCGGTCCATGTGGGCAGAAAAGACAAGGAACTTCCCTGAAGCAAAAGGAGTTTCAACAGCTGCCTGGGAATATTTCTTAAAGTCTCCTTCCTAGATAGACTAACCAGAGACAATTGGCTCCAATTATCATAGTCATTAACCCAGGAAATGAATGAGGGAGAAATTCCCACATTCAGCTAATCTGAGGAAGGAGGAACAGCGAGAGAAAGTGTCAGCGTCTCCTTCATTAGCGATGGCCTGTGTTTCCTCCAACAACCCAGAGGAAGGCCTATTTAGAAAATCATCCAATATATCAGGAGGGAGTTTATCACACTAGTTAGTGGCCAAACACATTCTGCAAGAGGCCTTCAGATCTGGCATGAAAGCCTGCACATGGGGTACCTCAGTGCATTTGTCCTATTTCTTGCAGAAAAGATCTAACTGATAGATTCTGTTAAGGCCATGCAGTATTACAGTAGATCAGTCTTTTCCTAAATTTCGCAATCCAAATTGATTCCAGTGAGCTAAAAGGCATCCCAAGGGAGAGTCCTTGGGGACTGAAGAAGATCCCATGTTCCTAGAAAAGTAGAGACGGTCCATTAGCAAAAATCTCCCTGATTCTTGGTTGGCATCCCAAACAGGATATATCAGAAGTTCCTGGTGTCAAAGTGACCAGAGGCATCCCTCAAACAAAATCACTATGATCACCAACCAACTGCTAAGGGCCCCTGGGGAAGGATGCTAGCATCCTTTCATTTCCCATTGCATCCTGGGCTACAAATGGGTGCCTGGTATATGGACCAAAATACAGCGCTGTCTTGAACACTTGCCATAAAAGGCCGTGCCTCAGTTTGCCTTCTCTTGAGGAGCAAGCCATTAAGGTCATGCTTTAGTTTCCTTGAAGGCTGTGCCATTTTGAACTCATAAAAAATACTAGAAAAGTTTTACAAGGGGGAATTACCCAATTCTGTAATTTAAAAGTAGTAGGTAGAGAACAGTGACAGAAAATAGTAAAGATAGAAATCTATCAAGATCTAAGCGGCATTCCAACACATATAATCTTTACAGCCAAGTTCCCTGGGAAAGAGTCCTCGGTTGGGATTTAATTCAGTTAGATACTGGTTTCAGCTGGCTCCCAGTAGAGGTCCCTCAGCCAGAAGCAGCTAGACCAGAGATGTGGAGGGGATCATGTTAAGCCAATGAGGAGGAAACCTCACCTCGGAGTCTTAAGATTGGCACTCAAGTTAGTCACTTAGACAGATGTCCCCTGCCCAAGACAGACAAATTTGTATAGGGACAAGAATAAAGAGAGGACATCAAGTTTCTGGGTCTTATTACTATTCCAGGCCGGGTACTAACTTCCATCCAAAAGATAGGCTTTCTCTTCCCCATACAGTAGCCATGGACTAGAGGATTATGACCAGAACAATCAACATGAAAGTGTTTCAATAAGATCATACTCCTTGAAAAGGCCCTGAAATGACAGTAAAAGAAAAAAAAGAGAAAGTACTCACCAAGTTTGCGCCAACGCTCAGAGCCCAGATGAAAGGACTCAAAGCCCCATATTCGGTGCCAAATAATGGGGATCTTGAGCAAATGGCTAAGAAAGAATTCTTGAGACATCTTTGGTGCACAAAGGTGATTTTATTAAAACACAGGAACAGGACCTTTGGGCAAAAAATGCTGCATTGGGGTTGTGAGAAGTGATTAGTTATATACTGTTAAGCGAGTGGGGATTAGGGGAAGCATAAGTCTCTAAGGTATTTGAAAGCAAGGCTTTCAGGATCTTGAGGGACTAGCTGCTGTTAAGATAAGGTTACTTTTAGCCTTTACTAAAACAAAAACATTAAGGATGTAAGGCAGCCATTAATTGCTTAAGGCTATGTGTTTCAGAAGTCTATCAGTGGGCTGCAAGCTGTAAGGTGATCTAACTTAAGCTACATTTCTCTTGCCTTAGTTTCCCTCAACAATCATACACAACACCTCTCCTACATTACATAGAGAATGGAGCAATAGTTGGAGATGTTACTTTTTGTTGCAACTCTGGGACACTTTTGGCGCTGCTGTTTCACATACTGGGTGGTAAATTGCCAAATTCTTGTTTATTTACTTATTTGGATTATTGATTCCTTGCTAGCTTATTTGGTTGATTGTAATCCATTGCAGGCTGAACATAGTTAGGGATTCAAAAAATTCAAAAAGGTAGAGAGGAATTCATGGATGAAACATCTATTATAAATTTCAAAGGGACCCACAATACTGAGTGATGTCCTCTAAAGTTGGCTGCAAACTGGATGCTTGGCCTTCCACAAACTCACTGTGAAAGTCATGTCCAATCTCCCTATTCTGGGAGCTTGGGCAGGAAATTGGGGCTGAAGAAGGATGGAGTCCCACCCAGGGTATCATGTCCACAGTAGGAGAAGACCAGCAGCAGTTGCAATGAGACTTGGGGTCAAGATGTATAATCTTTTAGGGGTTGGAACCATGTGAGATGCCGACATTAAGGACCAGGCCAGAGCAGGGAAATAGAAGACCTGCATGTGTTCTGGTAACGGGAGGTCTTGTCAGACACCAGAATCATTTGAAGAAGCCAACAATAATATGTTTGGAAAGAAATCCTTTCTCTGAGTAGATCATAGATATGACTCAAGCTGATAAATCCTGTATTCTTAATGAAACCAAGCCAGGCACTAGGCCCAGAAGGACAAGAACGTCCCTGAACGCATTGGCTTGGAGGGACTCACCGGCTAAACAGGCCACTCGTTATTAAAAATCACAAAGGATGGGGCGCCTGGATGGCTCAGTACATTAAGCATCTGACTTCAGCTCAGGTCATGATCTCATGGTTCATGGGTTGGAGCCCTATGTCAGGCTTTGTGCTGACAGCTAGCTCAGAGCCTGGAGCCTGCTTCAGATTCTCTCTCTGCCCCCTCCCACTCCCACTTTGTCTCTCTCTCAAAAACAAAATAAACATTAAAAAGAATCACGAAGGAAGTTAGAGACAAATAAGATGGTAAAATTCTCTGTGCTCAGGGGGTAGTGGGTGGGGATGGCCAAGGACAGAAGGCTCAGGGTTCTGCTGCAGGAACAGGCTAATAATATGAGCAGATTGAGGCCAGAACCAAAGGAGTCCTGAGAAGTCAGTTCAGGTGGCCTCAGCAGGGAGGAGATGCTGACGACCAGAGCCTAACCTTTGTGGGAACATTACAGTTTACACAGTGCTTGAACAAGCAGTCGCTGCCACAGGTCTGCCTGAGCCAGCGTGATTAAATGCACAGTACGTTAAGGAATGTAGTGGGCTCATTCCAGCCTGCACTGTGTTATGTTAGACTACTTCCTCCTCTTTCTCCTTCTTAAGTTTCTCCATGTAAATCAAGGCCTCTCAACCTCAGTGCTGTGGACAATTTGGACCAGATAACTCTCTGCTGTGCAATGCAGAACATTTCTCTGCATCTCTGACCTCCTCCCACTAGATGCCGGCAGCACCCCTCCCCCACCCTTGCTGTGACAACCAAAAATGTGTCCAGACATTGTCAGATGTTCAGAGTTACCCTGAAGGGTAAACTCTCCCCAGTGCTGAGAACCAATGACCTAAGCAAATAAACCAGCAAAATAAACAAAAAGCCTTCCCTGATTATTCTTCATGATCTCTGTGCTCTCTTCCACCTTTCAGGGGAGCCCTCAGCAGACCAGCAGTATTTCATAATTGCACAGGTTTCTGGTGAGGGACAGGGAAACCAGAGCTCAATCCTGACTCTGTCACTCACCAGATGCATCAGCACAGGCAAGTCCCTTAATCTACCTGAGCCTCGTATCCTTGCCCATGAAATGGGGATAATAATCAAACCATCTCAAAAGTTCTAGTGAGAAAATGATGTTGTGTATGCAGAGTACTCAGAGAGACAGGGACATGGTAAATGCTTAATCACTGTTAGTTATCCTTATTATTGTTACTGTCATATGAGAAGGTGGCTGTCCTTGACCATTCGGTATGTCACCTTCTCTCCCCTGTGGGAATCGGAAGATGAATAAGACCATTGCCTTCCCCTCAGGCGTCCGCAGACCATTAGGGAAGAGAGGGCTGTCCATGAATCACTGGAATGCAGGCCATCAAAACGATTGCCAGCAGTGAGGTAGAAGTTGTTGCCACCGGGTTGGGACGCATGGAAACAGATGCCAGGACTACCTCGATACATACAACTGTGGCGCCTTGTCACTGGGAACAGTCTCAGCAGTTCTGGATGCCACATCACAAGATCAAAGATGTCTGGAGAAGGTCCAGGGAAAGGCACCAAAAATGATAAGAAAACGCTGTCTTAGTCTGAGAAGGTGAAGGCAAAAGAGGTCAGGATTGAAATATATGAAACCATGAAACATGGGTATTTGTTCACTCCTTTATTTCATTAATTAAAGTGTGGAGAGGATCTACCACCATCTTGGCTCTGTGCTATGGACAGAGAAATAAACTAGTGCAGCCCCTGCCCTAAGGAATTCAGACTTAGTGAGGGAGATGAGCCTATAAGCAAGTACAGTTGATTCTTGAATAACACAGGTTTGAACCGTGCAGGTCTGTACATGGATGTTTTCAATAAGTAGAATAAGTATTGTAAATGTATTTTCTCTTCTTTATGAGTTTCTTAACAGCATTTTCTTTTCTCTAGCTTACTACATTGTAGGTATACAGTATATAATCCAGATAATGTACAAAATACATGTGCATCAACTGTGTATGTTATTGGTAAGGCTTCCAGTCAACAGTAGGCTATTAGTAGTTACGTCCTGGGGAAGTCAAGTTCTACACAGACTTGCAACAACCTAATGGGCCAGATCCCCTAACCCCTGTGTCGTTCAGGGGTCAACGGTATCATCAAGACATCAGTAGAATACCTGGTGGTCTCATGACTAAACTGTAGTAGGAAGTCAGAGGGAGAAACTCCCAGGGCCAGAGAGGTGTCACAAAGGACGTGATGCCTGCCTGCACCTTAAAGGATGAGTGGAATCTCAGTGGAAAAAAGAAGGAAGGCCTTCAAGGGCAAGAGGAAGGGAATTTCAGTAGCATGAACATTGTGGAGGTTGGAGAAGATGCTCCAGAAGCAGTCAGCTTGGACAATTCCTTAAGAGCATAAGCTCACTTGTTTTGTCCTTTCCACTTCCAGGATGAGCTTGCCCACATCTGCATTCTGCTTTAGAATTTTCTCCCATGAGCATCCTGCACAAGTGGACATCGGAAAATCAGAGAACTACCACCACCAAGGGCAACCCCCAGCCAATGGAAACATGTTGTGTGGTGGGTGGCTGCTCGGGCTTTCCCAGTGCGGGTGGGCATCCGCAGGCGGCACTCTGTGTGCCTCTGCAGAGAACCACACAACTCAGCCCTGGTTGCCTACAGCGGCGGCCTGGATAATCCTCCCTCCCTGTCCCACTCTCTCCACATCCTCACGGCCATTTCTTTGAATATTATCCCTCAATAAGGAACCTGCAACTAAGTGTTCACCTCGGGCTCTACATTTTGAAGCAAGTCCAAGATCATGGCAAAGTGCAGTTAAGAGAAAAAGAATACCAGGGGCACCTGGGTGGCTCAGTCAGTTAAGCGTCCGACTTCAGCTCAGGTCATGATGGCGCAGTTTGTGAGTTTGAGCCCCATGTCAGGCTCTGTGGTGACAGCTCAAGGCCTGGAGCCTGCTTCGGATCCTGCATCTCCCCCTCTCTCTGCCCCTACCATTTTCACTCTCTGTCTCTCAATAATAAATAAAAATGTTAAAAAGAAAGAAAAAAAGAAAAAGGTTCCATAATTTTTCACCAATAATTGAATTTCTAAATTTACAAAAATATACCATGGAATAATACTTTGTGGGCTGAGGAACTGTCCAACATTGTTGAGCCAATTACTAGTTTTGTGATCCTGCATGAGTCACTTGGCCACTCAGAAACCATACACTTTCTTCATCTGCTTTTATTTCCTAGAGTTGGGGAAATACCGAAATAGGCATATTAGGTACATGTTAGCTACTCTTATTATCAATAATAATAACAATAATAATTGAACATAGGACAAGAACAACTTCTCTACAACCTAGGTAACTATTACAATATGTAATTATAAATAAATAATATAATAAATAGTTAATGTATATAGTTATAATAAAGAGGTATGATAATACTTTATACCACAATTGCTTTGTAACTTTATATAATAAGAAGGATTTCTGGCCTGATACATTGAAACTATAGGTTTTTAAATTTTTTTAAATGTTTTTATTTATTTCTGAGAGAGAGAGACAGCGCGAGCAGAGGAGGGTCAGAGAGAGAGGGAGACACAGAATCTGAAACAGGTTCCAGGCTCTGAGCTAGCTGTCAGCACAGAGCCTGACACAGGGCTCGAACCCACGAACCACGAGATCATGAGCTGAGCTGAAGTCAGACTCTTAAGTGACTGAACCACCCAGGCACCCCAAAACTATAGTTTAAAAAGTCCTAAAAACTGATGAGACTATTTTGACTTTGGCTCAACATATGACAATATGTTTTTTCCATTCAAAACAGTCCTCTTAAAGCTAACAGTACTTGAATTTTGTTTGGAACTGGTCATTGGTTAGGCTCTCAAAGTCAATTTACATGACACATTGAGAAAAACCAATCTTACTGGTTTATGGTCGCAGATCATTTTTGACCTAAAGTGCTCATAACCAGCTTGATCAAGCCCTTGAATCTCTGAACTCAGCTCTTAATGATCTTTAGCTTGCCAATCAAATTTGCTTTCAATGGAAAAAAGAATAAAGTTGCAACCACTAAAAGAATTCTAAAGAACAGATCTTAAGGGACAGAAGGCAATTTCCAAAAGTCCCCCAAGGTTTGGGATGTAGAAACCGCAGCACCATACATTTTTAGAGCCGGCAGGGTTTGAGAGAACATCAGCCCTCTCACATTAGAAATGAAAAACCTGCTGGGGCATCTGGGTGGCTTAGTCAGTTAAGCGTCTGACTTTGGCTTCTGTGAGTTCTAGCCCCATGTTGGACTCTGTGCTCAGAGCCTAGAGCCTGCTTAGGATTCTGTGTCTTCCTCTCTCTCTCTGCCCCTGTCCCACTCACGCTCTGTCTCTCTCTGTCTCTCAAAGATAAATAAACATTAAAAATAATTTTAAAAATATAAATGAAAAAACTGAGAGTAGGCAAGGGGTGAGGTTTGATCAATGACACACATTATGATCAGTAGTGGACTCACACCTAGGAGCCTGGTTGGCTGGCATCCAGCATTCTCCTAGCTGTCCTATGAATGAATACCATGGCAGGAAAACATGTAGCATTTTGAAGTCACTATTCCAAAATGGATAATGCCTGTTTGAATATATAAACTTGTATAATATTATCCTATATGTCCCTAACTTGGAAAAGGGTTAAAGGAGAACTTAATAAAAAATTTGTCACTCATAGAACCGTACTGAGCAAAACAGAAGAATGCCCTTCCTTTATGGTTGGAATTAGGGACAGTGGCATTGCATTTCTATAGCACATACCTTAGGATACAGATGGATAGGGACACCTGGGTGGCTCAGTTGGTTAAGCAACTCTTGGTTTGGGCTCAGGTCAAGATCTCACAACTCATGAGTTCAAGTCCCACACTGGGCTCTGTGCTGACAGCACGGAGCCTGCTTAGGATTCTCTCTCTCCCTCTCTTCCCCTGCCCCTCCTTCACTCTCTCACTCTCTTTCTCTCTCTCAAAAATAAATAAATAAACATTTAAATCAAGGATACAGATGGATAATGGAAACTGGTTAAGAATTTGTTGGAATATGGCAATTCCATGTTTCTCTGTCTCTTGTTCTATAACACACACACACACACACACACACACACACACACACAATGTACTCCTTTTCCTAATCAGGAATATCAGGAATATTGTGCTTACTTTGTCAGGGAAGGAAGGAAGGGGAAATTCAGATTTTAAGTTCTAGACAAAGCTGCGTGAAAGCACAACCTTTGAATATCACTCTTTGCAAGAACGTGATTAAAAGCAGGATGTACACACAGAAACACACCCACCTTGTCCAATCTCATTTAGAGAAACCTTGGTCCCATAGAGAAATAATTGATTATTTTAATTGTGATAATTTAAGGTTGGTGATGCACAGATTAGAAAACAATAGATGATTGTTATTTTTCATGGGAATTCTCTAGGGGAAAAGAAGTGTTCTGTCAAAAAGTGGAGGTGGAGGAAGGTTAATTACTGGCTAATGATTTGGGAATACAAATCTGGCCATCTTTGTTTCCTATTAATTGACCAGATTAAGTTAGTCATTTGATTTTTGTGCTTTCTTTGTTTCAACCACAAGTCTTTTCTTTTTTTTTTTTTCAGGCCCTAAATACCAGTTATCCAGGTATCATTTAAGTTTGTCAGCAATCACACCTACAGTTTATTTAAAATCCATCCAGTTTAAAATATATACGTGATAATAATTATATAATAATATAATCTACTTATGAGATTATATACATATACATTATAAAATATGTAATATGCATAACATCCATTACAATGTTTATATAATTATATATTAAGTGTTCTAATGCTAGGCACCATAATAGTCGTCAGAGATACACAAACGAAAATGTCACAGCCTAAATGCTTGATCCGGGTGTGTTCAGCTATGGCCTGATTGTGAATGTTCCAGGTATCCCTGTGAACAAGCTGCCATCGAAAAAGGATGCACTTGCGTCCTCCCAAACCCCTCCTCCTCCAGCCACCAGCTCGCGCTAAGCCATGAATTTCCTCGTGCCTAGTGGAGCCGTTTATGAAATAACTGTCTCTATTGATTTCTGCGTCCAATACAGGTATGCTTGCTCAGCTGGCCATCTGTTTTCTGCCTAAGGCAGGACCATTGAGAAAAATAAAGGAGAGAGAAGATGTGTGTGTGTCTGTGTATCTGTGTATGTAAAGAGGTGATGTTAAAGAGAGGAACAGGGATTCAAATCATCCATCTCTGGTAGGAGAGATGCTACCCACACCATTGGTAGCTTGACAGGTAGTATTTTCCCTCAAAAGTCGAGAAATAGTTTTCCTTCCTGTTTAGAGGTTGTCAGGGAGCAGAGTCCCCTGGACTTACGGTCAGAAGACCATGCTTCTCGGGCTTCACCACTTGCCAGTGCTGCAACCCTGGCACAATGGTCTGACCTCTCATCTAGAGGTAGGCTGATGGCTCCCCCAATTCCCCACCTCTTAGGGAAGTGTTCAGAGTCATGTGGGACAACTCCTGGGAGAGCTCTTCAGGAACTGTCGAGCGATGTATAATCAAAGACCTAAGTGTATTACAATATCTGAGATGGAGACCAGAGTCTGAGAGGGAGATAGAGGTAATATTCATCTAGGGACCATCAAAATGATCTGTTCTTTGAGTCATCTCTGACCTCTGGTCCGAGTTCCCCTGGAGCTGTCTGCCCCCACCCTTTTCAGGTGACGAGGATTCTTGCACACTATTTATTTTACATTAGACCCTAGAAGCTTTCGGCCTCTGGCGGACTCCACAGACACCATTTCTCCAAACGGCTTTGAAGAATGATCTATGAAGGACGCTACAAAACATCTCAAGATCAATTGCTGTAATTATCCCCTGAATAATTTTCTGCCATTATTCAGGCTGTACATATTGTACATGAAAGGCTATGTTCAGCCAAACCAGAAGCTTGCTGGGTCCGGGATTTACAGCTCACTGTGTAAGAAGATTTAGAAGGCAACCCCTAGGAAATCCATCTGCAGATTGTTGGGAGGATAAAGGAAAATATAAGTTCTTTTCATCTTAATATTCTTTGTGCTCTGCTCATTATGATTAGATATATCTTCTAGTTAAGCCCTCAACAAAAATAGAACTGGCAATGAAAAGACTATTTATTTTCTTTTCTATTGCTAAGGGAAAGTGGCATGCATAAAAAATAATAATAATATAAATGCTCCAATGCTTATCTATTTAGAGAACCATTCGGTGTCTCTCGTTTACTAAGTTTAGAGAAGAGAAAGAACTGAAGAACAGGAAAACGCTAGTTGATGTAGTGTCAGTTCCCATACTTTGCAAGAACTCACATACTCCCTTTCTTTTTCATGTACAAGCAAAAGAAAAGCATTTGAGTTTTCCATTTCCATCTCCCTCGAACCCTCGGGGGGAAAAATTGTCTGAAAGAGACAGGAACACAGAGCCTCTGAGAAAGATCATGAGAGCTTCCTTTCCTATTATTAAGATTATTACTGAGGCAGGTTAAAGGGGAGAATGAAATCCAATATATTTGCTGTTGCATCGATCATTAATATAAACCAGCTTTGGCTCAGATGAGACAGTAAACCCAACTTTTTCAGACCTCCAGCACCCGAGTGATAGGCCATCAGTAGCTAGACAGTAATGCATTTTAGCAGCAAATTTCCTCTGAGTCATGGTTGATGGTTTTCTCCCTGAAAGTGATGCTAAAATTGTATAAAGGCAAGACTTGGAACATAACTAAGGTGCTTTCTGGGATTTTTGCAGCCAGATCCAGAAAAACAAAGCAAAACAAAACAAAAACAAACTCCAGTTTGTTTAGACAATATCAAACAACAATAAGTTTCCATAATAGGATAATTTATTTCAAAGTCTCCATTAGTTTCCACAGGGGCTATTTAGTTGACGACATTGGTTTAGGCAAGGTTGCTAAACTGCCCTGAAATAAAATGGCTTAGATAGAGCAGCCAAGGATCATTACTTGGCAGCCAGGGATATATGTTCAAGGTCGAAATTCAATGGGATGTTCTGCTCTCATTGGTAGAATGAAATAATCTGGCACATAGACACAGGTAGAGACAGAGCCTCCCCTAATCCCTTTTCTTAGGCTCACAGTGGGTGGGATTAAGGATGATAATGGGAAGGTTAAAAAATAAGGCGAAGTGAAAGGTCATGACATCACTGTTCTTCTTCTGGAGAATTTAATACCAATAACTTTTATATGTTTTCCAACATCTTGGTAGCGCCTGATTTCACAAAGTGATCCTTACCTTTTCCTCCATACTTCCTGGTTGATTTCAGAAGGAAGGGGGAGAAGGGAAGAGTGGCTCATGGCAGAATCATAAGTCTACCTACTTTGAAGGGATTTTGGAAAATCATTTAATCTAACCTGATCAGACAACAGGCTCGAGGGGCTGAATCTTTCCTTGTGCTCATGATATCTTTTGGTTCCCACAAGCCTGGCCCACAACTGAAACTTAAAACATACTGACTGACTGAATGGTCTTTCTCATTTTGTAATATATAAATTCATTAGTAAAGAGGTTAAGTTCCTTGCCTAAAGTCACAAGTCTAGATAGTGACAGAAATGAGACCACGCCTCAGATCTCTGGGGTCTTGGCAGAAAGAGAATGGATCTTTAAAGGACCAAAGATTTTATATTATTTCTACATGGCAGCCCTAGTTGCCTGCCATGTGGAATTTTCTTTCTGGTTTGGTGTATTTGGCTCAATTCTAGGGTCTTCTTAATTTGTTTAAAAAATCTAGAAATTTTATCAGAGTACCTGGAGATTCATGACCCAGACAAAATGGAAAATTCTGGAAGTACTTCCAGATTTCATCTGCTGGATTCTGTGTATATGTGGGGTGTGTGACTATGATGTGTGTATCTATGCATGTGTGTGTGTTTGTGTGTGTGTGTGTGTGTGTGTGTGTGTGTGTGTATGCAGAGGGGTGCATGCCTGAGAAACTGCTGGCATTAAGAAATTTCTTGGGGCGCCTGGGTGGCTTAGTCGGTTAAGCGTTTGACTTCGGCTCAGGTCATGATCTCGCGGTTCATGGGTTTGAGCCCCACATCGGGCTCTGTGCTGACAGCTAGCTCAGAGCCTGGAGCCTGCTTCAGATTCTGTATCTCCCTCTCTCTGACCCTCCCCTGGTCATACTGTCTGTCTGTCTGTCTCTCTCTCTCTCTGTCTCAGAAATAAATTTTAAAAAATTTAAAAATTTCTTAATAGATAGAACTCAGATAATTCAATTTCCAGGTATACTATTATATTCTTTTGATGTGAAAAGATTTGGGAGTTTTGCTCAGTGTTTCAAAGAGCCAGGGCACTCCAAAGCATTAAATATGTACCAATGCTATAAAAATGGGAAAAAAATCCCTAAAATCTGAGGATAATTGCACACATCAAGCTAATTACCCAGAAGCACTATTAGCTAATGAGATTAGCCAGGAGGACTGTCCAGCATTGATTAATCAAAGAATAATGCCAATGCACCTGCAGTAGAAAGGCACCTGATTCCTAACAAAGGAAGGGTCTGTCCATGTTCAGAAATACTACCGTGCCCTTATTTTTTGTTATCCTCTTGCTTTATAAGAAGCAAAACCCTTCATAGATTAATACTTCATGGGGGGCTACAGTGGACTGTAAATCCAATAGTTTCATCCCTCTAGGCATAAAAGCTGAGCTCATGACTCAATTTCTCCATGAAAGAAATGAAAACACTCATCATCTGTGCCCCTCCCACTCAGGAGGCGGTGAGAAAGCATTTGAGGCTCTATGCACAGCCTTACCCCGGGTAAAATCTTTGGGGCTAAAATCTAAAAATAGCAAACTAGACAAATGTCCCAGTTATGAAATGTCCAGCTGGTATTTCCCTCGTCTTTCATCAGGAAAGAATATTCACTTTAAGGAGAACTGCCATCGGTTTACAAAATATAAGTAACCTAAGAAAAAATGGCAAATACTTGAATAGGAAAAAAATGATAACAAACAATATAGAAAATATGTCACCTTACTCTCAATTAAAGAAATGTAAGCTAAGGAATGCCTGGCTGGCTGAGTCGGCAGAGCATGCGACTCTTGATCTTGGGGTCATGAGTTTGAGCCCCATGTTGGGTGTGGACATTCCTTAAAATATTTTAAAAAGTGAAAAACTATAAGCCAAAACAACAAAAATTCTCTCACAACTAGAGAAAAATGTCCTTCATTCAACTATTTTCTGGGTACAAATATTGTTGTTGTTTTTCAAGAACAATTAACAAAAAAATCGCTGTGTAATCTTAAAATGCCTATATTAAATGACATCTCCTATTTTTTTTTCTGAATCACTCTGCTTGTCTTAGGCCCCATAAAGGGGCCTTACTGACATAGATTTTTGAAAAAAACCATCAATGTGGCTCTATTACAAGCCTGTGGTATTGATGTGTCAGTTAAAAGGTTTCTAGTTGATAAAATGCTGGGAGAAAGGGTTTTTGTCACCGCTTTTTGGAAAGCAAATCCAAATGCTTTTGAACTTCAAAGGCCCTCTGTAGGGAGAAATTAGCCAAATTTCCTTCCTCTTGGATGAGGGCTTTTATTTTCTACCACAGGGGCTGTAGAGGAAAGGGTGGAAAAATCTGGTACATTCTAGGTTCTGCAGAGACAGCAATAGAGTCAGATGCCTCTTAGAGTCCATGAAGATACCACAGGGGACACATATGTTGCCTTCTTCTTTGAGGTAGTAAAAGAGAATTGACATCTAGAGATTTTTTTTTTACCTCAGGAGCCAAGTATTACGGAAGTGTTCTTGGAGTCCATTATTAATAAATTGCATCCTAAGAAGAATAATCACGGCAAAAATTTTAAAACACTTTCTTAAGGAGATGATGCGTTCGTGTGATTATAATTATAATGGTCTTTATTCCATAGCTGTACTGTTTATTTGTATCCCTGCTAGAGAGGATATTCACTAAAGAGGGATAACCTGGTCCTATTTGTTGATGAGTTTCCTATGCATGCTGCAGTGCCTGGAAGAAAATTAGTGCTCAAAAAATATTGAGTGACTGATATCTAGATGCTGTCACTGAAGGCTATCAACTCCTTTGACTTTAAGCTATAACTCTACTTATACATTCCTTAACAATCTGTAATCATTTATCTGTTCATTCAACACACGTTTCCTAAGTGAGAACTCTGAATCAGGCTCTATTCTAAGTGCTGGGGAAACAACAATGAAAAAGCAGACCAAAAATCACTGCATTTATGGAGTTTTTGTGCTAGTAGGGGAGACAGATGGGGATAAGTGCTATGGAGAACAATAAAGCTGAGCTCAAGGAGTATCATTGTTGGAGGCATGTGTGGTGAGGAATCGAAATATCCTAGTTTCTGTTAGTCTTCCTTAAGGAAAAAAAAAGGAAGGTTTGGAAGTCTAGATACATAAACCTAAGTTTATACTTAAAAGAAGTGGCCACGGATGAAGACAAAAGCAGTCACCCAGTAATATCCTGAAGAAACGTGTGGGCTTGTTCAACTCCTATCTCTGCTTCCTCTGTCTTTAGACCTGACCACCTTCCTTAAGTTATTCTTGATTTTATCCATTTGGACCAGCAAGTTGCCTCTTTTCCTTGGGCTACTCTTGACATGTGTCCACATGCCTGCCTCCGCTAAGCTTATGACGTGTCTCCCCTATTATTACTCTATTCCTTGTGGACAGAACTACTGTGGCTTCCTGGTGGACCCCCACAGCCAGTGCAGGATGCCCTTGGGATCCATCTTTGCCATATTCCATTGTACCAGAAAATGACATCAGCCTCCTCCTGGGAAGTAGATAGCACTCACCTAATTTTTCTTAGATGTGGAAATAAGTCATGAAGTTTAGGTGTGCAGTCTGATGGTGCAAGAGCTCATATCCAAATACTAGTCATTTCTGCATCAAGTTTCACACTCTCTTCGTTGCATTGTTCTTCTTTACCAGAAACTTAGAGGGGCAGCAGGTACACAAATTATGCAGAAAGGAAGGGGGAAAAGTAGAATGATCCTAAAGACAAACTTGGCTTATTCACACGTATGCCAAGGGCTATGCCTGTAACACTTTTTCTGCCTCATTTCTACATTCCCGCGTAGAAGACTCAATCCTATAGTTTTAAGTTCATTCCCACCAGTTAGTAGATCCTTAGCTCTCCCCAGTGAAACAAGCAAGATACTTGATATCAACTTACTTCCTGGTCCTTATTTATAATACAATGTCTTTTCTTCAAGGAAAAAATCTTGAGCAAATACATTTATCTTGGGAACATTTTTCTAATTTAAGGAGATGGACTCAACAGACTGCACGGCCACTCTGCACAGAATCTATGCTTTGAGACACTCTGATGCAATTTGTAAACATAAAACAAAGGTATTTTTTATTATTTATTTGACCCTATCCTTCAGGTCTCTTTCAGATATTTCACAAAAGAAATTGGCATGTGCTTCCTTTCCACCAGTCTCTCGACCCTGTTACGTGTCCCTAACATCTGCATTTACTGTACTGGGGGAAGAGGTTAGGAGAGCAGATACGTGGAAATTAACCTGTCAAGAATGTAAGGTAAATATAATCAGAGTGGGTCAAAGAAAGCAAAGCAAAGCAAAACAAAACAAAGTCAAACAATGAGAAAAGAACAGATCTTACTGGGGTTTTGTTGTCGTCTTCGAAAATTTGGAATTGCCATTTGGGAATATTTTCAACAAGGGCAATATGAACACGTCAGAAATGTAAAGCATCAGCCCCACTCCCTGTACCTGCTTTTAAAAATTGCTCTTTGATTGAATCCACGGGGAACGGCAGAGGCAAGGCAATGGGCCTTGCACAATGAAATACTTAAATATGATTGAGGAAAGACCAGCATTTGAGGCTCTTTTAGTGCAGAATTTATACATAGTGGTTTAAAAAGTGGCTAAGGAAGTGACATGAGAGCAGAGGGGGGCGGGAAGGAGAGGGAGGCAGTTGGTTGGCAAAGGTGGGGTTGGGGGTATAAAAGAGCAGAGAATGGGGAAAAACATTTTTAAAATAAAAAACCCTCAAGTCAGATCCCTTTATATAAACCTTTGGGGACCCAATAAAAAGCTGCAACTAAATGAAAGTGTTACCAAAGCAGATGGAGAATAACATCAGAAAATCAAATGACACATTTAAAAGGGCAAAACATCAATATTACCTAAAGAACTGATCAAATGTGTCATTTTGAAATGCACACCAAAGCAACAAAATCATGAAATGCATTAAAACGGTGAACTGGGGAATGGAGAGTGGGTGCTTGGCTGACTCCCGCCATGCAGAAAATCAGACGTTATGTGCTGGAATACATGAATATAAAGGCAGGCAGGTTGTTTCTTGACACATTTAGAAATTGTCAAAAAAATATCAAAATGATGGGCCATGCTAAGAGATGCATTTGTTCCAGCCAAGGGGGCTTGAGCAGGTTTCCCAGACAGACACCCTGATGCTCTGCCTTGTCAAGTCATTCCCTTCCTCTGAGCTGCAGTATCTCTTTGGAGGAGTCTTAACAGGTGAGAGGGCCCAAGGCGAAAACTATGAGCTCCCGACTAAGAATATGATGTTCTATTTAATAGTGGGAGCCCTTTGATGACCAGCTTATCTGTGGGTGTCACCCAGCCCTCGTAGGCTTGTCTGCAGCAAAAGTCTAATCATACTGGCTGGAAGAGCTGGTTCGGAGCAGCTAAATGCAAGCTGTGTGTTGTCGGGATTAGGAGAGTCGCTGTGTGTGAAACCAACAAGCCAGCAGCTTATCATTAAGTGTACACATTCTCGGAGGATTTTGAAAATGCTGCCAGAGATCTCCAGTGGTACTCAGACAAATTAGAAGAGACTTTGTTGAGTGCAGGGGTGGAGGGAAGGGAGAACGGGTGTCCAGCGTTCATGATGCAGTATGCCTTCCCTGCCCATCCAATGTGGTAGAAGAGGGCAAGGGCTTTAGATTCACGTTGGCATGGGGTTTAGTTCTGGCTTCATCACTTATGAGCCAGGTGAATGTAAGTAATTTATGAAATCCCTCAAAGCCTCAGTTTCTCTATGTCTAAAACAGAGAGCATAACGTTAAATATCTCATGGGAGTCCTTGCGAGGATTAAATAAAATAATGTACAAGGGCCTGGCATAGAGTAAACACTCAATAAACGTAAGCTATTGCATTAAATCGTAAGCTGTGGAACTTTCCATTTAATATCAACCTCTTTATAAGGAATTAGTAAAGGGAGACCCAGAAAGTCAAAATGAACTTGCTAGAGCAATGCTGCTATAATAGCCCAGAGCCCTCAGTGCCTCCCGCTCCCCTACCTTTAAATGTTGTCCCTCCTATTTATTTTTTGTGTCACACTCATGCTGGGACACCAGTTTTCCTTCTACACAAATCATTAGCTTGACTCATGAATCTCTTTCTTAATTAAAAGATTTACTCCCATTTAGCAAATAAGCCAATACACTTTGAGATGTTCATGACTGATAGTAGTTTACAACACCCGTATGCTTGCTCTCCCAAAGATATTTCCATGTGAGAATAGAATGCAAAATTCTGATGGAAAGGATCTCAAACACTGGATGGGTGCAGAAAAGATAGAGGCATTTGTGTTGCATATCGAAGGTCTTTTCACACTCTCTATAAATTAGGCTATGGGGTCACTGCATAGCTTGACTTCAAGGGACACCATTATCCTCTCTGGGATTGATATCCTGACATATGGGCCAGGAAAAGCCCATGTGTAGCCCACATGTATGTCATGTAGGAGACAGGGAGACACTACCTCTCTGGTGATTAGCTTTCAAGTTATGGGGGAGATAAATAGCTGCATTCAGAAATACTGAAATTAGTTAAAGTCTCTTAGGAAGATCAGTGGAATCGAAGAGAAACAGTTTAACTACCTTAAGTATAAACTAGACATATTTGGGGAAGGGGCCTTCGGGTGTCCCAGTGATCTGAGCATCTAACTCTTGATTGTGGCTCAGGTCATGATCTCATTGTTCATTGAGATTGAGCCCTGAGTCAGGCTCTGCACTGACAGTGCAAAGCCTGCTTAGGATTCTCTCTCTTCCTCTCTCTCTGCCCACTCACACTCACTTACTCCCTCTCTCTCTCAAAATAAATAAAATAAATTCTGAAAAAAAGAAGAAATATCTTTAGAGGATTCCTTTAAGATCTAGGTTAAAAAAAGAATTTTGAATATTTCTGATTCCTTAATAATAAGAGAATTGGAGGAAAGGAAGATGAAGAGAAAGAGAGCAAACATATATGGAAACCTTAAAAGAATAGAATAGGTCCTATACAAAGGAAGTCGATGACCTGTATCTGTCCAGTTTTAAGTTTCCTTACTTCAGAAATCGGCCAAGACACCATAGAACTGAGGATTCCATGACCATTTTTGTGAGGCTGCTTCGGAATATTGAATCTGTAACTTCAAGTGCTCCAGTTTCATTCGAATTGAGGGAGATTGTCTGAGTAAGAAATCAAGACCAGAGGTCTAACAAGAATTCAAAATACATTTGGCTAGGATGACCGGGAGGCTGTATTTCTGGGAAACCAGGCTACAGGTGAGGGAAACAACATGCCACTAGGAGTGCGGTATCTTTGCCTAAATAATGCTTCTTCCAGCCACCCACAGAGCTTGCTCCCTCCCTTCCTTCAGATTCTGCTGAGATCAGCATTTCAGCAAGGCCCTTCCTGATACATATCTAAAATAGTAACCCCACATCCACCCCAACACACCTAGCATCCTTAATCCTCTCTAGCATCAATGCCATCTGAAATATTCTGTATCTTCCTGCGCATCAGTTAACTGTTACTCTGTAGGTAGAAAGATGGCTCCTCAAAGGATATTTCTATCTCAGGAGCCCAAAGTACAAATATACTTTGCATGGATAAAGCATCTTTGCAGATGGGATTAAGAATTTTTAATTGGGGAGATTATCCCAGATTGTCAGAATGGACGCTAAACGCAATCACATATATAAAAGAGAGATAGAGGGAGATCTGACACACATGAAAGAGACCAGGTGAAGACAGTGCCGACCGAAACTTGAAGATGGTGCCTTTCAAGATTAGGATGACATGGCCACAAGCCAAGAAATGCCAGGAGCCTCTGGAAACTGAAAAAGACAAGGATGTTTATAAAGGGAGTGTGAGCCCACCGACACCTTGTCTCCAGACTTCTGGCTTTCAACACTATGAGAGAATAAATTGCCGTTGTTGTAAAACACCAGTTTGTGATAATATTACAGCAACTATGGGAGACTAACATACCCTTCCTCACTGCAATGTAATTCGCAGGAAGAAAAGGACTTTTTCCCTTTAGTTCTCTATTCTATCATCAGTGCCTAAAACTGGGGCCTGATATAGACTAAACATTTATTATTTATTGATGAATGAATGAATAGGAAGAAGTCTCCATATCTTAAATGTGTCCTATGTTTCAGGCTATTTGCTCCTCTAAACTAAAAAAAAATTGCTAGCAGTTGGCATTTAAAGTGCCTGACAAATACCAGCGTAACCCAAGAATTCATTCATGATGTAGCTAGACTTACTATGAGAAGCATTTCAGGCCCGTCTTTAACAGACAGATCTTGCCCAATTAGTAAGTGGTTCAGCCAGATCTAGAAACAAGAACTTTGGCCCTAAGCTTGACATTCTGTCCAATCTGGCTTACCTAGCCTCGTTTAGGCACGAGGTCTTCATGGGGGCAGAATTCACAAAGCCAGAACAGAAGCAAGACTAGTTTCCACAGGTAATGCCTACTAACCAGTCTCATTTCTTACAGCCATACTTCGTCTATCATATCTCCAACAGATTCTATGGTAATAGTTAAAGCCAGCTGTTACCACCCAAGGCTGATGCTGCCAATAATAGATTATTATAATGTATGTAGCTAATAAGGCTTATGCTGTCATAATGTGGCAGGACTGGATGGATCTCTGTAATAAAAGCTGAGAATCTCTTGCATTTCTACATTGCCTTGACTTTCTAAGTGCATGCACATCTGCTGTGTCATTTTCTCATCCCAACGCCTCTAAGAGGGATGGATCCATTCGGGATAATGATCCTTTTGTTCAGGAGGACAAAAAGGTGTTCCCAATGATCCCTCCACCCAGGAAGGTGGCCATTAGTCATTGCTCTCCTACATCACAGGATCAAATATGTAAGTAGGGGTCCTAGAAAAGTCTAACGAGGCTTACCCATGTGACAGGTTACTCTTATGAAATAGCCCTTGCCTTAGAATGAAGAATGAAATTCCAGCACTCTTGTCTGATACATTGTCATTGGTTTCTCACCTCTCCCTAAGCTCTTGCCCAACCTTCTTCACTTTTTCCTTGACAGGTAACCTTAGTGTTTGCACCAAATGAGTCAACCAGAATCGGAATGCTAATTTATTAAGCAAATAGGGGGGAAATGTCAGTGTACTATAGCTGTTAAACCATTATTAAAACAAGAACAACAACACAAATCTCACTTTTATAAGTTGAAGCAATCATAAAGAGGGGGATAAAAGGCTGTTTTCTCTAGTTCTTCCGTGATCAGCTCAGAGAAAGAAAAATACATGACAACGCAAAGTTGTCATCCTGTCCCAGGAAAATAAAACCCAGACTTGAGGGAGATGGTTCACCCCAGTTCTAAATAGTTCCTGAAACAGGTTGAATGTTGTTTGGGGAAATGTGAGAACCAAGCCAATGGAAAATTCTCGGTCACCAAACTTATTAACTGCACTTATTCCAAAATTACATTCTCTGCTTTTTTTCAGCACAAATTGAGCACCTTTAAAAGGGGCTACAGAACACTTACACCTTTTTAGAACAAAGTATCGCTCTTTCAAGCCATTTATTTCTAATTACACAGTTATTTTATCATGTAGCACTTGCTAAGAAAAAAGGCTGCAAAACAAAGAATAGGCTGATTTAAGGTATTTTATTTCTTTTTATTGAAAAAAGTTAACAATCTAATTTCTTTTCTCTCTGGAATTAAAAAATGTTAAAGTGTACCAAATATCTCATTTCTGGATAATAAAATAATAACGTAATTAACAATTAAATAGCATAGCATCATAAGAAGTTGGTAAATCTACTTGTGAATAGAAGTAAAAACCACACTACTCTAAGGAATTTGGGAACTGGAGATCCTTGGTATGTGGCTTGAAAGTGGAAATCAAATCCTTCCAAAGCACATGTTACCCTTGGTGGGCCTTGGGCACTTGTAAAAAGTTGTCCTGATTTTGGGACCGCCAAGGCTTCGGATGCAGCCAGTTACAGGATCACAAACACTCTGCTTTTAGGGCTTTATGCCTATCCCAGTGATCTGCCCCTTTTGCTTCCTTAGCTCAAACACTGTTGGCCATATGTAAATTTCTTCCGTTGTGGCTGGACTTCAAGCCAGAGGCTGCAAGCTGGGGTGGGGAGGACTGGGGTCCATCTCTCCCACAGAGAAGTCTAGGCTCATTCCTCACCTAGACTATCAGACAAGTCTCCTAATTGTCCCCCTGCCCCCAGTCATGGCTCCCTTCAACCAGTCCTCTGCATTGCAGCCTAAGAGACCCTTCTAAAATGCCAATCTGTTGATGGACACTTAGGCTCTTTCCATGTTTTGGCTATTGTTGAGAGCGCTGCTATGAACATTGGGGTACAGGAGCCCCTATGCATCAACACTCCTGTATCCCTTGGGAAAATTCATAGCAGTGCTATTGCTGGGTCATAAGGGACTTCTATTGTTANAACTTGGATGGACCTTGAGGGTATTATGCTGAGTGAAATAAGTCAGGCAGAGAAGGACAAATACCATATGTTTGTACGTATAGGAGGATTAGGAGCAACTTAACAGAGGACCACAGGGGAGAAGAAGGGGGCAAATAGTGGGGGAGGGGGAGGGAGGCAAACCATGAGACTCTTGAATGCTGAGAACAAACTGAGGACTGATGGGTGTGGGGGGGAGGGGGGAGATGGGCATGGAGGAGGGCACTTGTGCGGATGAGCACTGGGTGTTATATGGAAACCAACTTGACAATAAACTATTTGTAAAAAACTAAAAACTAAAAAAATAAAATGCAAATCTGGTTGCTTCTCCAGCAAAACTCTTAAAAGATTCACCTATCTTCTCAGATTGTACTCAAATGCCCCAGAATAACAAACAAGCAACTTCTTCCATTCTGCCCAAACCTGTCTTTCCAGGCCCCCTCTTTCCATTCCTTTCTATATGCCTTGTGCTCAAGCTACATGGACGGCAACGATTCGCATACCTCTCTCTTCTCTCTGCTTGGGAATACCTTCTTCCACGATCTATCCTGACAAAACCCCCTCATCCTTCACCTCAAATGTCACCTTGGATTCTAAGTCCCCGGAAAGGGCAGGCACAGCCTCGTCCGTCTTTGTGCACTTCACAGCGTGTAACTTACTTAGCTTGCCAGATTTTTTAAAGTCATTGTGGGGAAGGAGAAAAAACTAGCATTTCTTACAAGGGTATTCTTCCTTTGTTCTGTACTTGTCCTATTCTTTTACTCCCTTTCCTATCCTTTGGTTCCTTTTCTATTACCTGGTAGCAGGGGCAAGAGAATGGGAAGGCACTTGGGTTTGGGGAGCCTGTGGTGAATCTTGTTGCCGTATCTGCCTCTACTGGAATTTCTTCTTCGCACCCTATTCAATGCCTCTGCCTCAGGGGCCTGGATCGTGACAGCTGTTTAATAAACCACATCAGCTGCGCACAACGGCTTAAGACAGAATGAAAGTGAGAACCTCATATTCCATTTCAACGCTGGTGATAACCTCTGAATTCCATTATCCACCATTTTAATACACCCTTTATTATTTCTCTCAACCCCCCACCTCCAGCCCCCTTCTTCCCTTTGGTGAAGTCAAATGGCCTTCGCGCTGGGGTTGGTGGCTTTGTACAGTCGGCCTCTTATTCATATGCAGACGCCTACAGCTGCTCAGACCCCTCGGAAATCTGATCAGTCTCCCCATCTCCCTCCCACTCCTCTATGCTTTGTAAAATCTATGCTTGGCAAAGAGAAAGGCCACATCTCTGAGCTGAGTCTGCCCTGCCTGTCCCCATTCAATTCCACTCAAGTGTGGTGGTGGTTTTCCTCTCCAGGGCTTTCCATATTCCCATTCATTCAAAAGAGAAGGGGGGGGGGAGGGCGTGGAGGAGGGAAGAGGGNTATAGAAAGCTGAGTTTTGGAAGCAGGCCTTGCTTACACTTGCACTACATTCCAAGGCAGGGAGAAATGCATCCTCACATTTTTACAAGAGAAGGGGTGGGAGTTAATTTTAAGGCATGCTATTACCCCCAAGAGGTGGCCTTTTGGGCACATACAAGCAACTTGGCGGTCTCCCCTGGGGCGGGGCTCACAAAGCTGAATGTCCCCCACCAAAGGGACCGCGCAGGAGCAGCGCTGCCCTGGGAAACACTTGTTTCAGCTGCCCGTTATCCATCATTTTTTCCAGGTCGCAGCTGAGCCGGCTGGGACAGACTGCCAGATTGCCGGTGGACGCCCGGCTCCCGTCAGGCGCTGGCATCTCCTCCAAACAGGTTGAAATTAGGTTTCAAAACTACCTGTGAGAAAGAAAGATGAGGTGGAAAGTCGCTGATGCGAGCAGAAATGCCGCGGTGATAGCTGATCGGGGAAGGGAGCGGGGCAAGCGGAGCGGCTGAAAACACGTTAAAACGTGCTTGTCTTGAAGCCTGTGGTTCCCTGGTCTCCCCCTAGCTCTCTCTTTTTATTAACTTAGCTTCTTTTATGAGTACTTTAATAAAACTATTTTCTACCCTGTGCCGGGAAGATCATAAACACCCCTGCTTTAGAAAAATAATAACTTAGGATTCCTAGGGTATTCAGAAGAAAGGAGTTGGGCGAGTGGGGTGAGCAGTGACTGGCACCACCTAAGGGCTCCTGTTACAAGGAGTCATATGTAAGCTGGCCACGAGGGTCCCTTGTGAAAATCCAACCGGCACCACATGAAAGAAGCTGTATCTTTGTAGGCCTAGGAAGGAAGATAATCTTTTATGACTCCTAACTTAGCGCGTTTATATCCAGTGATTTGTCATCTAATCCTTGTGCTTTGCCTGGGGTCACAAGAGTCCTTTCCGGCCTGTGTGTAGAATGAGGCTGGGCAGGGGGAGGGGCGGGAGCCTCATCTGCAAGCTCAAGCTCAAGGTCTGCTCTGAACTGGCAGGCCACCCAGAGAGACACTAAGATCTCTTGGGAGAGTTAATAAAGAAGATCTCTCTCTCTCTCACTCTTTCTCTGTCTCTCTCTCTCTAATACCCCATATCTAGTCCATCAGCAAATCCTGTTGACTCATGTTGAAAATATATTCAAAATAAAGCCACTTTTGTCATCTTTACTGTTTTCACCCCATCGGATCTCTCGGCTCCAACTCCCTACCCCTGGCTCCGCCCTTCTGTTTATTTTCCACAGCAGTGCCTGAGAGCTCTCATGGGGTCTCCACCACCAACACCGTCCTTCCCAGATCCCTCCCTGAACTCCCTGCCTCTTCCACATGCACCCCCTCAATCACTGTGATTCAGCTGCCCTGGTCGGAGAGACCCATCCCCTGGGGGTAGCAAGCCTGCCTCCCAACTCAGGGCTTTTGCCATCACCCACCCCTATGTCTAGAAGGCTTCCTCAGTTATCTGCATCTCTCACTTCCTTCAGGCCTACCCAAATGTCACCTCCTCGGCAATGCATCCCTTGATTATCCTGTTTACATGCGCCATGACCAAGCCAGCATTCTCTGTCCACCTTGCCTACGTTATTTTTTTTCCCAGAGCACTTATTACAGTCCATACACCACATGTGTACTCCTTCTATTCCCGGTGACCTGCACAGGAAGGCAGGATTCTGATCTGTTTTATTCACTGTTGTATCCTCAATGTCTGCAACACTGACTAGCACATAGTAGGTACTCAATAGATATTTTTGGAAAAAATGAATATTATATCCATTCTTGGTTCAAAATTCTGAAAAATTGGGAGGAAAGTTTGCTTCAGCATGGGGGGAGGGGGTGGGGGAGGAGGGGTTCCCAGTGGGCTGCAGGGACCCAGCTCCTCCGAGAACATGGGTGTATGTGGGTCGGGTCAGAGAGCTTTAGAGAGAACATGCAGGAGGGCGGGACAGCCACTGACCCAGAACTTGGGAAGCTGGACTCTCAGTCTGACAGCAGAATATACAAAAGAACCGTGCCCACCAGAGCCTAATCATTCATGCCAGTGAGAGGGCGCTTCTCAATAGTTCAGGAGAAACCTTCTCTTAATTCTGTGGCTTCATTCTGGGGCAAAAAGAAACCAACCATAATGAAACTGATTGTGCCCACTCTGGTCACTCTCACCTTTATTGCTCTGTTCTTGTCATCACAGGAGTGCTCAGATTGGCCAAGCAGAGCAATGGGGGCAGAATCAGCTGCTGAAGGGTACATGGGGAGCCACTCAGAAGGAGATTTTATAGTTTGGATTCCCACGCTTGGTGAGAGAGTTTAGGAGTCAAGTACTTTGTATTCATAATCCTGTCTTACCCACTTTCCCTTCATGCCTGTATGACCTGAATAAAATGTCTTATGCCCACAATCTACCATCTGGACCCAGTGATGATTACCCCAGCTCTAACAAAGCGGGTGCGATAGAGATGTCTATACCCTGAACCTGCCCTTGACTTAGGATTAATTTGGAGCTTCTCCAGCTGTTGCTCTTGGAAATTGGAATCAAAGAGCGGAATTGTCCAAACTTTCTTTTTCATGCCAATATAAGACCTCAGTCTCTGATCCAGCCTGGGAGTCCTGAAATCTACAGTGGACATGGGAGTAATATGGTACTGAGATACCCAGAAAGAGAGCACCCAAGGGTGGATACGGTGACCAAAGAGAAGGCCCAGATATAAATAGCCTAGCAATGGCAACTAGTCGAAGAAAGCAACATGAAGAAGCAGGCAGGTTTTGAAGAGTGAGTAAAGAGGACAGTAGCCTAGAGTCCAGCCCTCTTACATCCTGTCTCTTGGAAGAGAGGGCCTGTTAAAGGAACTAAGCATGTTCAGACAGAATAGGCAACTCTAAGTTAAGTTTGGAACAGATTCAGTGGAAGATGGAGGATCTTCATCTTTTGAAATAATAGGCTAAGTGTCCATTAAAAATAACTCACCTAGAACCTGTCTCAAAACACTCTCTTTTGATTTTCTTTAAGGCAAATCCACAGATTTGTCGTGTGTTTGAAGCAGAACCAACTTGTGTCTCATTCCTGGTCAGCTCTACCTCTCTGCCAGGCCAGATGACTCTGAGACATCAAAGCCAAGGCTCCCAGCCTGTCTGTGGTGGACGGGAGTTGCAGTGAATACATCTGGAGACTTGAACTAACCGAATCTGGGAACTACTGAAATCGTGGCTTGTCATCCTTACTTTAAAAACCGACAATTCTGCTACTCTCGGCAGATTTCAGCCTACTTTCTGAATGTTTAAGAGTTTGCAAACACTTTCATATACATCATCTCATCTCGTCTCTGTCCCTCTGGCAAGTGATGGGGTAAAAGAAAGGACTCACTTCAGATGAATCCCCAAAACATGACCTCTTTGGTCCCCACGCCATCCATTATTGATTGAACTAAACATTTTCAGCACAAATGAACAGATTCACTGATTTACAAAACCGGATTATAAAGCATTCATACCTGCCTTCTGGCCATAGGATAGAACTCTTCTGTTAAACAACAAATTCCTGGGAGCAGGAGGTGGAAGGGAGTGCCAAGGACATCCTGTCACCCCTGCAGACTAACTCTCTGCCTTCTTCTCCCCTTCCTGGGGACCCCCAGCTGACACTCAGGGACCCCATCCTGGTATATCCTTATCCTTCCCCTTCAGGCACCAGACAGAAGCTAACAGAAGCTCCACTGATTGAATTTTGTGCTTATAGCTCCTGAGGTGGGATTATAAGGAAAGAAAACCATAAGCGGGTTGAAACAATAACAACCTCAGGGGGACACACCAGGATTTGATGGGATGATCCAAGCCTACAGTCATGTGATGGTGCGTCTAAGTCCTGCTCTCCTCCTCCCTTGTGGACCCTACATCTGGACTTCTTTGAACCTTCACCACCCACCACCATTCCTGGCAGGAAGGTGTGACTCAAATGTCTGTAGCCCTCCCATCCCAAAAGACACATGGGGGCATCTGCCTTCCAGAGGTGCCCTCCAGGTATGCTTGTCAAGTGTGGGCCACAACGCGCTTCCTCTCTTGCCCAGCGCCCCTCGTCAAGGTCCTCAGCTCTGTAGCCTCCTTCACAACCAGCCCACCATGGAATGCCAGCACCTGTCCCTCAGCCTGTCTCCCAAGCAAGGCCAAGCTCTGCAGAAGTCGGGACAGTGCTTCTCTCCTCCATTTACAGCCATGCTTTCCTAGCCAGGGACACTGAGAGTGCTTCTTGTCCCTCCCTGTGATTCCCAGATCCCACATCAGATACAGTTGACCCTTGAACAACCAACACAGGTGTGAACTGTGCAGGTCCGTTTACATGGAGACTTCTGGATACATACAGGACAGTTCCATAAATGTATTTTCTCTTGACTATGATTTTGTTGATAACATTTCCTTCTCACTAGTTTATATTAGTGTAAGAATACAGTATATAATACATATAACATATAAAGTATGTGTTAACTGCTTATGTTATTGGTAAAGCATCAGGTCAACAGAAGGCTACTGGCAGATAAATTTTGGAAGAATTAAAAGTTATATGCGGATTTTCAGCTGTGCTGGGTTGGGAGGGAGGTCAGCCCCCTTAACCCCAGCATTTTTCAAGGTTCAGCTGAAATCTCTCTGGACCTGAACACAGTCTATGGCATTGGTTGGAAGGAAGACAGTACCCACCACTATCACATTCTTATACCAATTCTTTCTCTTTTTTGATGTTTATTTATTTTTGAGAGAGACAGAATGTGAGCAGAGGAGGCACAGAAAGAGACAGAGACACAGAATCCAAAGCAGACTCCAGGCTCTGAGCTGTCAGCATAGTGCAGCACTAAACATCGGGCTCGAACCCACAAACCGTGAGATCATGACCTGAGCCGAAGTCAGATGCTTAACCAGCAGAGTCACCCAGGCCAATTTTATCTATTATTTCTGACCCCTGAAACATCTTTCTCCTTAACTGGTGAAGGGAAGCAGAATTTACCACCTCAAAATGTGTCTCTTTGGCATAATGATTATCTTGAGCTGGTTATTTTGAAGAAATCAGAGACATGAGTAAAAGCTCTGAAAACTGAATAGAAGATACCTTTTGTAAGAGACATTTACATTTTTAAGGGAAATCTTCATTTGTAAGAGTGTCTCTCTGTCTGTACCAAGAATATGAAGAGGACTCCAAATCTTCAGAAACTCCATCCAGAAGGCAATGATTTAAATCTGCATCACAACCTTACCCTCATTGACTGTGCTATTCCTAGTAACCCCATAACTGGCTTCCCTACCCCCAACATCTTCTTTTGTCTTTAGCTGGATATATTATCTAAGGTAGTGGCTGGGCTATTTAGGGAGTGACTCAGTTTTTCTGGGTCTCTCTCATATATATAGGAGGTGTATATATTATTCAACCTCTGTTTTTCTCCTGTTAATCTGTCTTTTATCACAGGGTAGGAGTAGCTCAGCTAAGAACCTGGAAGAGTAGAGGAAAAATTATTTTCCTCCTCCAGATAGGCCTCCCTCTTTACTCTTCAGATGACTCATGGAAACTACTGCCTGAGGAGTGAGCCACCCCACACACCCAGTCAGGGAGCCAGCTTGCTACAGTGCCATCTCATGGTTCCAGCATGGGACTCACATGCCTTCAAATTACAAAGGTTTCTTTTCCTTCTGAGATGATCTATAAGAGTACTGAGTACCTGGAGTCAGGCAGGTGATGGAGACAGGGGGCTCCAGGCCAGCAGAGCCTCCTCACCTCTATCCCCCACCAATAATTCATGACTCAGTGGATTTTCAGATGTGGTCACCATAGGTCCCCCACATCCATTGGTACTCTCAGGCTTTTCAGACCTTTGTCGGTAACCCAGTTTACTAGACCTGTCCCTTTCTGAAAGGATCGATCTATGTCACGAGTTTGGGCTTGCTTACTCAAAGCAGAAATCTCCATCTCCTGGAGCTAGCTGCTCTGAACAAAAAGACAAGCGCATGTACTTTTCGGTTCTCCTCATCCGTGGCCTGTTGTCTTGCTTAAGGCTCTCTTGAGAATCCTCCGTCAGTACTGCCCAACCTGCCCCTTGTAGGATATTTGTACATCTTTGGAAGCTTCCAAGACTTTGAGAATTAATCATTTTTGGTGTGGAAAGGTACCCAGGAAGAGCTAGAGATAAACTAAGTGGGTGAAAAGTTCTGGTATTCCCCAAATGGAAATTGTAGAAAAATATGAAAAATAATATTATCATAGAACTCACTTCCGCTGCCAAAACAGGCCCTTCCCATCCACAAGGCACCTTGGGTGCAGGCTAATTTGTGATAATGATATTGCTCATTAGAGGTCAGGAGGAAACTAGGTGGGCCAATGGGATGTTGAATAATCAAGGAAGCTTCCTTCCTGGTGATCCTTCAGAAGGATGCATTCCTGCCTGGTTTTGGCTCTTCTAGAGAGATCTGTTGTTGCATGGAGAGCTATATGGAGGAAGAAAGAAATCAACTTACCAACTATGGTACTATGGTGTATCTCTTTCCTCTGCTTCTACATTAAATCGGGAGAAAGGCGGCTTTCCTTATTCCTCCCTGCAGGTCCTAGAAAGGACAGCCCTCACTTTCTAAATAGAGCTCTTATACTGAAGTCCAATGTTGAAGTGACTTAAGAACTCTCTGCCCTTGATTCTGATCCTTTCTCCTGTCAAAGTGACGGTGACATTAATAAGTGTGCACAGAGGGGGGCTTTGTGCCAATTAACAATTTCTCATTAGCTTAATTAGGGGACACATGTTTTTAATCACAGCTAAGAAAGTGGAATGATTGAGGAATTGATTCCGAGCTTTTGAAAGCATCCCTGTCAGCGCATGGAATTTAATTCTGCAGATGGGCTTGAAAAGAGACAGAGGTAGAAACAGCATTAAATGACATGGCCTCACCAAGCATAATAGAATACCAGATACACAGAATAAGTGTTTCCATCTTCAATCCAAGACAATCTTTTTCAGGCTATCTAAAGAATCGAAGGTCTCACCCTCTGTGTTATGTTATATGAGATATCCGAGTAGAACAATTTTCTTTTCCTTTCCCCTAACTCTTTATCCCCAGGTTCCGAGTAAACAGATCTCATGGCTGTGAAGATGTTCAGATAATGTGGGTAGTTTAAATGCAGCCTGAAGTGGGGAGGGTGGGAGCTGGTGGTTGTTCTGGTTGAACTGACCGTAAAATCTGGACTTCATGGCTTACTTGGGAAGTCTGGAACTGTGGAGCCTATTCACATCAGAAAATGGTTTGACTTATGGTTTTGCATGCTTATAACCTGAAGATGTGTCACTGTCATAGTTGATGTATCACCCAAAGGTCACTCATTCAGATCATGCAAATCCATGGGTGATTGTTGAGGAATTTGTACTATAAATGGCATTAATTTATATAAACATTGAGTCTATGTTGGTTTTGGCTCTATACAAGGTAGTAGAGTCCTGATCCCGATCATTTAAAAACTTAGTAGGCTAACACTTCACTGATTATGATTTAATAAGGTAGGCACACATATTCCTTCTTTGTAAAATGAAATCTCTACCAGTATACTTCTTCTGAAATTATTTTCTTCCTCATTGACAAATGTAATGCATTGTAATTGCAGGAGAGTTGAAAAATATAATAAAACACAAAGAAGGAAGAAAATGTCACACATAACCCCATTTAACCAGATATAATCAGTGTTTAGATTTTAATGGATAGTCTTTTTTACTCTATATATTCTCTAATAAAATGGAAATCTATTGTACTTCTAGCATTAAAACATGCTTTTTCACTTACTGTTATCATTCTCTCCCCACACTGCTAAGATGCTCTTGTACAACATGGTTTTTAATGACTGCATAGTATTCTAGCTCATGAATTTGTCATATTTATTCTAGAACATTATGGGTATTTCCATTTCTGTTATTATGAGCAGTGATAAAGTGGCTATACTTGAATATAAATCTTTTCAAGCATCTGTGATCATCTCTTTAGGAGAAATTTCTAGAGGTGGAATTGCTGAGTCAAATATTCCGTACATTTTAAAGATGGTTGAACATATTATTAAGTTGCTTCCCCAGGAAAGTTATACCTACCTGTTTACATTCCCAGAAGCAACAATATGGGAAAGATAGTTTTTAAAACAGTAAAGCGTGGTTATATCTCATCATCACTTTTACTTGTAATTTTGACTAACCCTGAAATCAGATATGGTCTTCCATAGTTATTGGTCATATTCCTTTTTGTGAGCCGTTAAATCATATTCTTCTCTTATTTTATACCTTAGAATATTAGTCTTTTTATTGTTCCCTAGTGAGGATATTTACATATTAAGCATATTAAACCATTTTCACATAGCCTTAAAAATATCTTGCTCCCTCCTTTCCTTATGGTGTGTTTCATTGCTGTTATTTATGTAAAGTCTTAATGTTAGATAAGTTAAATCTGTTATTCTGTTATGATTCTTTCTTTCCTATAATGTCTGGAAAATCTTCACTGTCCTGAGATTTCATATCACCAATATTTTCTATCTGCATTTTTTGGAACTTTTTAAAATTCTGTAATCTAGTTTTGTATGTTGCATGGGTAGTAATTTCTTTCTCTTTTGTTTGTCCTTTGCAAGCTTCCAACTGGCCTAATGCTGTTCATGGAAAGTTTTAGCATTTCCCTAACCATGTTCTATGGAACACTAATATACTTAAGGATTCTTGAAGAAAACAATTTTTTTCAGATACATATATATTTAAGAGATGCGGAATAATCTATTTCTTCATTAAGATTCACAGAGCATATTTCCATTTAAAAGCTTCAAGAAGTCCTGCAGTAAAGATACCTATTTTATCTTGCTCTACCTAGACTTATGTATTTAACTATGTAATCCTTTTACAAACAACGTCTGTTAGCCTCAAAGAAACTAATGTTCCGTAGAACACGTGGTGAGTACCTAGCTTGAAAGGTCAAGAAGTCACCTTTATCAAATACTATTGTCAGAAGAATCTGAAGAGGTCCCATATGTACATAGTACCCTCTTGGCTACTGGGGTTCTAAATAAATTGAGAAATAAGAATCAGTAGGGCAAATGGGGGTCAAAACATTAACTTTATTATTATGATTGGGCATTTTGGAGGGTTAGCTTAGTGGAGAAGCCAGATGCGCCCTGCTAACTGAACCCCCAGATTTCATGTAGCTGTTAAGTCTCAGACAAGTCCTCTTTCCAAGGGCTGCCTTCCAAGCCAAAACATACAGACTTACAGAGAAATATATCCTGTCTTCTGTAGGCAGCTAGTTCTGAAGAGAAGAAAAAGAAGAGTGATGAGCCTTGAAGCTTGTTTCATTCTTTCAAAATCTAAGAATCAGGTAAATTACTCCTTCTTACCTTAGTGTAATGAGAGGCCAGAAGTGGCTAGAGAGAATCCCTCGACAAGAAGACAAGGAATCTTCCCAGAGGGAAAAAAAAAAAAAACGTTCTTCTCTCATACTGGTTCACAGTTAGTTCTCCAAATCCATTGTGTTCAACCTTGAAGAATAATGGGTGTGGTTATCTCCCCAGTGAAGAGGTCTGCTGGGAGGACTCAGCTTCTCCTTCTGTCTGCTTTCCCCAACACAGGGCACTGCTTTTTGGGGTATCCTTTCCGGAGGGAGTTTAGATTTTCCTTCCAGAAAACTGTGAAATGGATCAAAAACAGCACATTAATCAAACCAATCCTAAGGCCCCCAATGGGAGCTGAAAACTCCCTATTCTATTTTCTGTCCTAAATTATGACAAATAACACGCATTATCAGAGATTCTGCTTGGAGATGACATGTAACATAAAGACATTCCAATAATAGAACACATAGAAGCCTCTGATAATAAAATACCAGTAACATTTAGATGGCTCAAATTTGATGGTAAACCTTCTCCCATTTTCAAATTTTCAAGGCACTGAATCCCCTTGTAAATGAAAAGCCAATAACGGGAAAGTCTAAAATAAAGTCAGAAATAAGGTACTCTTCCATGGATCTATTCCCATGCCATTATCATAGTTTATTTGTTACATTTTATAATCTGTTTGGATATCAGCTGGTGTAAACCTACCTTATCCTTCAAAAACATCTTAGCTACAATTCTCTTGGCTCCTCTAGAAGAATGGTAGAATCATTTTATCTGGTCAAAAAGTGCAATTTGTATTGGAATTGTGCTAGTTTCATAATGTAATTTGGGAAGATTGGTTGTACTGGATATTTCTATATAGGAACATGGACTAGATCTCAACTGAGAAATGTTCAGCTGCACTAATTCAGATAAATATGTTAATCACAAAATAACATTCCCAGGCCTAATTTCTTTTGTTTGTTTTTAAAGATAAGGTAGCAAGTATAAAAGAGAGTTAATAGGTAGGGATTGGCAGCTAGCAAAGGTTAGATTTGGAAACAATGTAGAACCAGGATAGTGATTACTTAGGTAGGAAAGTCTTAGCAGCATAATATAGAAATCAACCCACAGAGTGACTGAATGGTCTGTCCCAATTAAGAGATTTTAAAACAATTAGCTAAATAATTCCATTTGTATATGAGGAATGGGCGGGTTGAATAAAATGAAAGCAGAGACGCAGATGGTGTATGACCTCGTTCCTGACTAAAAGGACACGTTATGCTTTCCTTGATCTGCTTAGCTGCTTAGCTGCATGGTAGCCGGACCATAGCAATAACCTGTTTGACAGATCTGTCAGTCATGTCCCCTTGTAGGCATCTACAATTGGAAGACTTGGAATGTATGACGTCAAACAGGTTTCACTATCTTTTGAGGAAACCAAATTATNTGGGTTCTGAACTGTGACACCTAAGTTTGCCTCCCAGTGCTGTCACTTGTCTGTTCTAAGACCTGGTGAATGTCACTCAGCCTCTCTATGCCTCAGTTTCCACATCTGTGTAACTGAAAGGGGAAGGGAACTAGCACCTGCTTCATATGGTTGTTGGGACAACTAAATGAATTGATCAATGTAACGTGCTTACTTAGGGCACTGTCAAGAATGGAGTATATGCTCAATAAATATTAGCTGTTATTTTTATTTTTATAAGTTTTCGAATTTCCTCAAGAGGGGGAATCTTTTTCTGCACTGTGGCAGTTGCTGAATCTGATGATAATGAAAACAATGACTTATTAACTCCTGTGGTATCTTTCTACACTGCCCCCCAACAAAGGTGACTTCCCTTTTAGACACCAGCTGCCTGTGCAGGATGATAGATGTGTAGTAAATATCAGGTAGCATCTGGAATACTTACCCAACTGCTTCCAATTTATCACGCAATGGGGGAGTTGGAAAAACTTTTATATTTAGTGCAACGTTCCCATCCACATCCTTTGCATTAATTTTGGGTGTGATGATTGCTGCTAGACAAGTGTAGACAGTGGAAAAGGCTGTGACAGGTCCATAACTCTTTGGTAGCTTGGTGTTAGCATTCTTCAGAAGAATTTATGTCACCCCTTTTGTCAGAAGTCTGATGTAAAGCTCAGGATTTTGAGAATTGCTGGAAATGATAAGGAGCCTGGAGGGGATATTGCACAGTGTTGCTACACACTTCAGTGAGATCAGAGATCTCAACCCTGGCTGCACAGAGGGTTACCTGAAGATGTTGAGGAATACTTACGGGGGCACCTGGGTGACTCAGTCTGTTAAGCATCCATCCAGCTCTTGATTTCAGCTCAGGTCATGATCTTGTGGTTTGTGGGATGGACCCTCATGTTGGGCTCTGTGCTGGCGGTGTGGATCCTGCTTGGGATTCTGTCTCCCTCTCTCACTGCCCCTCCCGCACTCGTGCTCTCCCCTCTTTCCCAATACAAATAAATAAACATTTTGAAAAGAAAGGAAATACGCCTGGGCCTTGGCCCAGAGCAATTAAACCAACTCCCTGCCGGGCAGGGTAAATGCATAACTTTTGAATAACCTCTCACTTGATGGGTCATGACCTTGCCTGTATCTTTGTTCTTTGCAAAGTATTTCCCCCAAGTCCTGACTCCCTCCACAGACCCACGTTACTTTTAAAATTCTCTGACTCTTGGCAGAGAAGGACAAATATCATATGTTTGCACGTATAGGAGGATTAGGAGGAACTTGACGGAGGAACAAGGGGGAGAAGAAGGGCAGAAATGGTGGGGGAAAGGGAGAGAAGCAAACCATGAGAGACTCTTGAATGCTGACAAAAACTGAGGACTGATGGATGTGGGGGGAGGGGGGATGGGCATGTAGGAGGACACTTGTGGGGATGAGCACTGAGTGTTATGTGGAAACTAATTTGACAATAAACTATTAAAAAAAAATTCTCTGACTCTTAGAGACAATAAACTCTAAAAGTTTAATATATTTCACCTGCATCTGGTAAAGGAAACTGATCTGCAGGATACTGGACAGCTGGCAGTCACTAGATGATTACATGCCTTGGGTGACTGAGAACTCACTACCTCTCAAGCTAGACCATTCTATTACTAGATGGTGCCCATTGTTCAAAAATATTTTATGTTGGTACAAAACATGTTTCCTCATACTAGGTAAAACCTAGTTTGCTCCCTAAAAATTAATGAAATAAACCTAACCTTCTTCACTGGAAGCCCTACAAATAGTGAAAGGTATGTTATGTCCTTCCTGACTCTCTTTTAATCTTAACTAAACCCAAATTCTACCACTGCTCCCAGAATTACAGGATTTATAGACTACTCCTAATCCAGGTTAACTTCCTTCAAGTATCGCATAGGTGGCTCAAGTCTTTCTTAAATGCAATACACTAAGATGAAGAAAGCATTCTAACTGTTATCTGGGAAACCTCATATGTATCTAATATTCCTCTAAAACTGAGTGGAGCATCCTGTAGATGAAAGATAAGCATTAAAGGATATCAAAAGCCTCTGCCAAGAATCTTCCATGTGGGAAAATAGTATTTCATCCATGAATACAGGGGGAAAATATGACATGTTTAAAGAAGGTTAAAGAAAGAAAGAAATAAAGAAGGTTAAGGAAACCAGTTAAATATACGTTTATTTAAAATATATATGATTATGGGGTGCCTGGGTGGCTCAGTCAGTTAAGCGTCTGACTTTGGTTCAGGCCATGATCTCATGGTCTGTGAGTTGAAGCCCCACATCGGACTCTGTGCTGACAGCTCAGAGTCTGGAGTCTGCTTCAGAGTCTGTGTCTCCTCTCTCTGTTCCTCCCCCACTCGTGCTCTCTCTTTCTCTCTCAAAAATAAATAAATGTTAAAAAAATGAAAATATATGTGATTGTAAAAATAATAAAATATATGTGATTGTATAATTTGCTAGGGCTGCCATAGCATGGTACTACAGACTGAGTGCCTTGAACAACAATGATTTTCTCGCAAATCTGCATGGAGAAGTTCAGGAACAAGGTGTGGGCTGGCTGTGTTTTTTCCTAAGGCCACACTCCCTTGGTTTGCAAAAGTCCACCTTCTTGCTATGTCCTCGGTGGTTTTTTTCTGTGGGCCAGCATCCCTGGCATCACTTTGTGCGTCAAGTTTCCTCTCCTTACAAGGACATCAGTCAAATTGGATGAAGACCCACTGTAACAGCCTCACTTTAAATTAATTACTTCTTTAAATTATTATTTCCAACTACAGGCGCATTCCAGGGTACTAAGGGTTTAAGTTTCAACATATGAATTGGGGGGGCCAGAATTCAGCCCCTAACAATGAATATAGATATACTTTGCATGTATGTATGTGTAAATGTGTGTATGTGTGTGTGTTTAACATGTGTTATTATTTCAGGTCAGACTTGGAACAGTTTTGGGGACTTTCTATTCTTCCTGCTACTGGCCCCAGGATCTTCTTCTATCTTCCTATCCTATTGAGGGTATTCATCCCAAGACTGACAGAAGCTTGGGGTTTATTTCCTGTAGTTACCTCTAAAAGCAAACCATTTAAAAGCTTTGAGTCTTTAAGAACTTTTGTATGTTCTGAAATAATCTTAGACTTCTACAGAAGTTGTGGACGTGGTACAAAAAGTGCCCCCGAGTCCTTTTATAGTCAGCTTTCCCTCATGTTAATATCCCACCCCACCAGAGTACAATGGTCAAGTCCAAGAAATTAACATTGATACAATGCTGGTAAATAAACTACAGGTTTGAGAATTTCACCAGTCTCTCTGCTAAGGCTGTTTTTCTGTTATAGGATCCAATCTAGCATCCACATTGCTTTTCGTTGCCTCCTCCCTCAGTCTTTCATAACCTTGCTACCTTTGAAGAGCAACAGTATTGTATAGAATTTTCTTTCAATTTGGGTTTGTTTGATGTTTTCTTATGAAAACTTCTGATAGAAGTTATGAAGCTATACGAATGCCGCAAAGGTGACATGCGCTTCTAAGTGCATCATATCAGAGGGTTGTATGATGCTGATATATCTCACTGATGGTGTTGTTAATTTTGGTCATTGGCTAAGTAGGTGTTTACCAGGGATTCGAATTATAATTTTTATTATTATTTACTGTTATGTCCTGGTAATCACCCAAGTAGACACCCAGGGAAAATTTTAGACAGATTTGGAGCAGTCAAAAAAGATTAACAAACTTACAAGCTATCGATGGTCTCTGCTTTTGGTCTAATATTCCTGACTCTGTAGCAATGTAAGGGAAAATCCCCCAAAACAATGCTTTTTGCTTTTATCTTTTGAGGATAGAAACTTCCAGCGGGAAATCACATTTAATCTCTGTAGAATAACAGCTGTTTACTAACAATAGGACCCCACGCAGGTAAACAATTTGTCTTCTAAGCTGGTAATTTTGGAGTGAATTTTAGCTTCTAGCATAATTCCTGTCAAGCGCCACCACACNACTAACAGCTTTAAGACAAATTCCTTGGGTCAGCTACCCATCTCTCTCTAAGCAGATTGCTCTTAGCCCTGTTCTATATCTACGAATAAGCGGGCACCACTTCCCTGGTCTAGATTTATTTTACTAGACTTCACTCCAGATGGAACAGACCCTTGAGGATTATGTATACACACACAAATCCTATTGTACTTTCTTTGTGTCTTTTTTATTTGTTTCTCCCCTTCTGAGATAGAGGGGAAACTCACATTAGGGAAATTAGCAAATGTCTTCAGGCAACCTAAAGAGAAATACTTTAAAACCACTTTCCAAATCTTGTGTGGAGCCAGGAATTCCTTTGAGAAACCAGCTACCCCCTATCCTCACCTCCCTCATCTCTGCATCTCAAGTTAAGAGCATTAGGTAACCATAGAATTTTAAGTTCCACATCTCTAGACAGGAAGGATGAATTTTAAGTGGGCTCCGCCTGATGTCTGCTTTAAGATGTAACCCTTCCTTCAGACAAAGGGATGGAAAGGTTAGTCTCTTTGCTGTATACCAGTGCTTTGCAAACTCTATTAGGCATTAGAATCTCTTGGCATCCTTTTAAAATGCAGAATTGGATGGAATAGGGTGTAGATGAGGCTTGTAATTTTGCATTTCTAGGATCCTCCTTGATGCTGACGCCCTGCTCTGTGGACCACATTTTGAGTTGCAAGGCTGTAGAGACGCTGGGAGATTTCTGATCAAGTGAGAAGAGAGGCACCAGCACTGTCATTAGAAGTGATACCTGCCCGGCTGGGATGGCCGTGGCTGTGATGTAAATGTAATGGCGGATCCTCTGACACCTCTGGACAAAGCTTTCTATTCCCACCCGCCCCCCACCCCCAAATTCTTTCTTTCTTTTCTTTTGTTGGGTGCTTATTCTCAAGAGAAATTTAGTGAAATAGAACCACTTTAGATTAAGCCACTACATCTGAAATTGGATACTTAATGTGATATAAAAGAAATTCCATTCTATGGGTTGGGTGATGAATTTGGAAGAAAGGTTGGTGTTACAGCATCTCATTCCAAATGAGCTGTGTGTGTACTGGGAATTGGGTAGCTCCACAGGGGTAGAATAGGGATAGGTGTAGAGATGGAAATGGGGAATGTTGGAGATGGAGAAAAACATCAGGAATTATCATGTTACTGCAAAGCAGAGGATGTTGAGAGAGATTACTATCCTGAAGGACACCAAGTTAATAAGCATTGCAGCATCGAGCAACATTGGTCATTCCACTGTGTGCCTCACTGGCATGTGATTGTGTCAGGCTGATTGTTTTCAAGAAACAGAAGGCTCAAGGTCATGATCTCACAGTTCATGGGTTCGAGCTCTGTGTCAGGCCCTGGGCTGACAGCTCAATGTCTGGAGCCTGCTTTGGATTCTGTGTCTCCCTCTGTCTCTGCCTCTCCTCCTCTCATGCTCCATTTCTCTCTCCTTCAAAAAAAAGANTTCAGTTCATGGGTTCGAGCTCTATGTCAGGCCCTGGGCTGACAGCTCAATGTCTGGAGCCTGCTTTGGATTCTGTGTCTCCCTCTGTCTCTGCCTCTCCTCCTCTCATGCTCCATTTCTCTCTCCTTCAAAAAAAAGAAATTAAAAAAAAATTTTTTTAAAAAGGAAGAGAAGGTGATAGGGAAAAATCTGTTATAAGATGGCCGACAGGACTGATAAGGAAATACCTGTCCCTGATCAAAGGCTCCCCCTTCTGGGTTCTTCTTCCCATCCTGCTTGTCACATGTATTAATGAGGAATGCAGAAGTAACAGGCTATAAATTATTCCCTCTGCTGGTGCTCTGAGCTCAGACCTCTGGAGAATGATCTCCTCTGAGCTCACCGATATAAAATAAACCTCCTCCCTTCCAAGATCTCTGAGTGCCACTTGGTTCTTCTGCCAGTGATCCAGACCAAATTCTACAACAAAGCCTCAAAAGAATCTCTCAAGTTCCCCCTAACTGCTTAAAAGAATTTAGATAGCAGCACTCTCAACAATAGCCAAATCATGGAAAGAGCCTAAATGTCCATCAACTTACGAATGGATAAAGAAGATGTGGTTTATATATAAAATGGAATACTACTTGGCAATGAGAAAGAATGAAATCATGCCATTTGCAGCAATGTGGATGGTACTGAAGGGTGTTATGCTAAGTGAAATAAGTCAGTCAGAGAAAGACAGGTACCATGTTTTCACTCACATGTGGATCTTAAGAAACTTAACGGAAAAACATGGGGAGGGTAAGGAGGAAAAAGTTACAGAGAGGGAGGGAGGCAAGCCATAAGAGACTCTTAAATACTGAGAACAAACTGAGGGTTGATGCGGAGCGGGGGAAAGGGGAAAGTGGGTGATGAGCATGGAAGAGGGCACTTGTTGGGATGAGCACTGGGCATTGCATGGAAATCAATTTGACAATAAATTATACCAAAAAAAAAAAAAAAGAATTTTGATAGAGTACCTGACCCAGGAAGGGAGCTATGACCACAGATAACTACAGTATAACTTGAACTAGATGTGGACAGAGAAAACCTAGCAAAGTTTGTTAAAATTCCTATGTCCCATTGTTTCTATACAGCTCAGCAAACCTTTGTTTACCAAATGTTTACTCTTTGTCATCTCCCTGTGAATTGTTTTCCTTCCCTTTGATGTCCTAAACCCTTACTGCTTCTCCTTAGCTCTAGATGGCCTGCAAGTTTCAATTGCCTGACTGCCTATGGGCCTCATGTTCTTACAGAGACTCAAACACACATAATGAAAGTTGATTTCTTCCTATTAATCTATCTCATGCCAATTTAATTCTTAGACCAGCCAAAAAAAATCATTTGGAATGGTAAAGGAAACTTTCTCCTTCTTGTCAGAGCTAAGATCCAAACTGAGGTATTTTGACTGTAGAACTTTCTAGCTTACCCTCTGTACCACAGTACTGTCACTGAACTGGCCTCACGAGGACTGAAACATTAGAATGAAGACAACTTCGCCAGGCTTCGGCCACCCATTTCTGTAACCAAATTGGAATCTCACTATCATGCAGGTCTCTCCCATCTATGAAAACATGAATTCCAACATCCCTCTCTCTGACCATCATTCCTTCCTGTATTTCCATTTTCTCACTTTACTATTTATACTTCTGCCCTTAGATCTCAAGATCACCAGTTCTTCAACCCTACTAGTTTCCCCCACCCATCAGCCTCTTCCTGACTTCATTCCCTTACCAACCAGAATAAGCTCTATCACCCTAGTCACCGGCTCACTTTACCCCTTGCTCTCAAGCATTCCGACTCTTGTGTCTCACCCACTCTGCAAAACTGTAGCCTCTGCTGGGGCGCCTGGGTGGCTTAGTCGGCTGAGCGTCCGACTTTCGCTTAGGTCATGATCTCGCGGTTCGTGGGTTCGAGCCCCGCGTCGGGCTCTGTGCTGACTGCCAGCTCAGAGCCTGGAGCCTGTTTCAGTCTGTGACTCACTCTCTCTGACCCTCCCCTGCTCACTCTCTCTCTCTCTCTCTTTCTCTCTCTCTCCTAGAAATAAGTAAAAATATTAAAAACAAAAACAAAACAAAACTGTAGCCTCTGCTGAAATGGGATCAGAAAGGAGGCATGCTAACATTTAAGGCTGGCTCCTAAAAATATCCACTTCTTATCTATGCCTCCTAAATCTACCAGCTGGATGTAAATGACCATGGCAATGTTGGAAGCAAGATGGTGGAGACTCTTAGCCTTTCTTTTCCTCAACGACTGTGGACTAGAACCCTCATGCACCAAGCTTGGAATTTATAAAAAAGAGAAACCTATTAAATCGTTAAGATTTCAGGCGTGCCTATTATGGATGCGAGCGTTACCAAACAGATAAACTGTTATCAGAACTGAGATGCAATTGGATGTAAAACCTAAAATAGGCGGCACTGACTTGGTCACTGAAGAGAGAGCACCCAGAAACTGATATTGGAGAAGTGTGAACAAGTGGACCTGTTATTTAGAAGCAAAATTTTTAGCAAAACATGGGACTAAGATTTTATGCTTGCTGAGCAAGCAATTCCAGGAAAAATGGCTGGAGGAATCAAAAAGACATAGTCACGATTGTTTCTGATTGGAAAGCTATTGCGAGGAGGAGGTCATTTTAGGACACAACTGGCTGCTTTCTAATTAGAAAGATAGGAAATAAAGAGAGACTAGGGGTGCCTGGGTGGCTCCATCGTTAAGCATCCGACTTCAGCTCAGGTCATGATCTCCCAGTTTGTGGGTTCGAGCCCCACATAGGGTTCTGTGCTGACAGCTCAGAGCCTAGAGCCTGCTTCAGATTCTCTGTCTCCCTTTCTCTCTACCCCTCCCCCACTTGTGCTCTGTCTCTGTCTCAAAGATAAATAAAACAGACAAAAAAATAAAATAAAAAAAAGAGAGACACACCAGAAATTTGAGGCCTTGGAAGGTTAGAAAAGCCTAGCACTTGTAAACTCAAATTTTACAAAAGATATAATTGCGAAAGATACCTCATGGCAGAGTCTTCATAAAACACATCAGTTGAGCAAAATGAGTCTTCCTCATGGCAAAGATGAGATTAAAGAATGCCACCTTCCCATGCATTTTTCCAGGTCTGAGGCAAACTGATATTAAGTTAAGAAAGAAAGGTATGAGACAAGAAGGTAATGAAATAAAACGAATTGAGAATATTGTCCAAACAATTAATGCAGGCTGGGTTTCTGGCATAAGGAACTGAATAGAAGGAAATAGATCAGAAGCCCCTTGAGATTTTAGGTGATTGTATTGGAACAAAGGTTCTATGAGTCGAGACCAAAACTTCTTTGAGTGGTTGAAACCAAAATCAGCTACTGGGCCGCTGGACATCACTAGTGAAAAAACAAAGACAAAAGCCCAAAAACTAGGCTTCATCAGTGGTGTGGCCCTGACCGACGAGCTACTCAAAGGGTGTCACCAGGGGCTCCAGAGACAGTGGACAAGGTGGCTCCTTCAGCAGAGAGCAATTAAAAACTAATCAGGGAAATGTCGGCAACTCCGGGGAGAGCCCTTCTGAAAACCTCCAAGCAGGCATCCAGAGCCGAGGGGAGGGGGGGCAGTGACTATTGCATCTCTTCCATTCTTTCCTTCCCTAAATGGGACCCTTTTTGCAGCTCTCTGTCCTAAGTCACTATTATGTGGGAGACCAGTTTACTTACCTTTTGGGTTCAGACCAGAATTTCTGGAAATCTCAGATTTCTTGATGGAGATGAAACAGCCTCTGAAGATCTTGAACTTTGAGTTGGATGCAGGGATTGTATGCGGCTTTGAGTTGCCTCCTCAGGATCAATGGATGGTGGAGTTGGGGTGGATAAGTGTGTTTTATGCTTGGGAAGGAGAGTGGAATGTTTATTTGGTGACCAGAAGGATTGGCTGCGGTATAGACTACTATGACTGTGGTGTAGACCATGGTTTCCCAGTTATTTTCTTATACCTCCTAGGCAGCCAGCTAGACAGTCGCTCATGCAGGCACGTAGAACCCCATGACCATCTTCTAGCTGAGGGGCTGACAGACTGATATGTGCCACTGACAGACATGGTCCATAGAGACCAGCTCAATTGCCCATGCTGGCTCCACCTCTGACTGCTGGCTTTCTGCCAGTGCCCAAGGTGACCTTGGAAGCCATGTGTTACAGGTGGTGCAGTCTATCAACCCAAGTTCCTGAGTAACTGCTTGAGGCTGGTGTCCACGCTCCACTGACTGGACTTTACGTGCATAAGAAATAGACTTCTTTTGCGTTAAGCCACGGAGATGTGGGGCTTTCATTCGTAGAAACAAAACTTATTTAATAATACAGTGTGGGAGGGGCTCTCAAAGCAGGAAAAAAACTCCCAAGGCATGTAAGCAACTATTTCCCCTGCTTTTCTGCAAGCCGGTGCTTCAGAATAGAAAGGGCAATTCTGTTCCTCACAAATGTCTGATCTTGCTGCCCCAATCCCGTCACCACCTCTTATGCCAAAAAAAGACCAAATACGGTTTTTCCTTCTATCCTGCCAAAGGGCAGGGGTTTCTCTTTGTGTCGATATGCTTTCAACAATATCTGGGTTTGTATCCTGTTTGCCTCTTACCTGCAATGCGATCAGGAGCATTTTAAAATAGTTCTCAGAAAAACAATCAATTAATCAACAAATCAACCAATATCAACCAATAAAATAAAATACTTCTCAGTTTTTGCATTTATAACGCTTAGTATGTCAATAAGGCCAGGTTTCCTAATGCTCTGTAACAGGCCAAGATCTAAGTAGTTTCAGACGACAAAGCTTTAATCCCTATGTACAAATATCTGTGCTGATGTGGGTGACTTTTTAGAACAATTTTGCTCCATAGGGTAACTTAAAAGTTACCAGACAGAGATAAAGACTCCATCCCGCAGCTTCATCGTGTGGAACATAGAGCCTCCTTGGCCAATGAATTTGGGAAGAGAGGCTAGAAAATCCCCCATGGTCATCTCACTGCCTCTCACAGCGTATCAGCTGAAACTCACTTCCTAGCCTGGTCCAACAGCAATGAAGTCTTCCCTGGACTACCTCACGTGGATGACAAACACCTTTTCCACAGGAACATGGTGAAAAATTACCTAAGATAAATAAAAGAAAGTTTCTTTATAAATTTTGAAACACAATATTCATACTATAGAACTTGTTTCTTCATTCCCCCTTGAGAATATAGAAGATTTGAGAAATCTTAAAATATATTTATTTTAGATAATTATTTCCAAATGGCATCTTCCCATATTTATCTGTTTTGTTTTAAAAAAAATTGGGGGCATCTGGGTGACTCAAGGGGTACCTGGGTGGCTCAGTTGGTTGAGCGTCCGACTTCAGCTTAGGTCATGATCTCACAGTTCGTGGGTTCGAGCCCCGCATTGGGCTCTGTGCTGACAGCTCAGAGCCTGGAGTCTGTTTGGAATTCTGTTTCTCCCTCTCTCTCTGATCCTCCCCTGTTCATGCTGTCTCTCCTTCTCTCTCAGAAATACATAAACATTAAAAAAAATTTTAATTTAATGTTTATTTAGTTTTGAGAGTGAGACAGAGGGGGAGAGAGAGACAGAGAGAGAGAGACAAAGGGAGCACGAATAGGGGAGTAACAGAGAGAGAGGGAGACACAGAATCCAAAGTAGGCTCCAGACCCTGAGCTGTCAGCACAGAGCCCAATGCGGGGCTCAAACTCAAAAACTGTGAGATCACGATCTGAGCCGAAGTCGGACGCTTAACCGACTAAGCCACACAGGTGCCCCATGTTTTGTTTTAAAACTTAGGCACATGAAACGTTAATGTGATTCAGTGAACACCTATTGAATACCTACTATGTTCAAGACACTTTCCCCACTGAAGTAGCATCAGACCCGACTTTTAAGGCTAATCGGTACTAACAACAGAATGTATAAAGCTAAATAAGCCCTTCACAGGAGGCGCGTTGGAGCCTGACTTTTAGTGGCCTCTGACAAAGCCCAGATGTCACATTTCTGCAGAATCCTTCAAATGTCATTCCCTAGTGTCCCTGGCACACAGGAATTGTTTTAATTCAAAATCTTTGTTATTTATGTAACTAAGAATTTAAATAGGCTAGGGGGAAATAATACTACTTTATTATCTCTCTTCTATTTTTTCCAATCCTCTACCCTGTTCAAAATATATTATAATTTCAATTTGCCCTGTACGTTTTCCCCATGGATTGGTGACTATTTAATATCCTAGGGATTTCTAGTAGCTCAGCTCACCGGGAGCTGAAATTTTCTCTGCAAAGTTTGATGTTATCTTCGTGTGCATGTGTCTTTCTCTTTGTGTGGCTCAAACTTCTCTAAAAGGAAGTCAAACTGTCCTTTCTCTGCCTTATCCCCTTTACCCTAATCCATCTGTTATTATTCCCCTGGCTTCTCTGCAGACTAAATGTCCCTAACTTAATTTTGTTGAAACTAATGATATGGCAAAAAGGAAAAAGACGGAGGGAGAAAATGGTAGGATGTAGAGTGCCATTAGTCTGTACATATATAATTGAAGATTTCAAGTGGGGGAAAGTTTGCTGCAACATTGTTATAACTGCCCTTCAGGGTGCAATTGCCTACCAGGTTTCAAAATTGCAGAGTGGGAAAGCAGGCTGACATCAGGGAGGTGGGTAACAGGCTGCTGAGCCTCTTGCCAAGATTTAATAATTATGATGAAAATGCAGTAATCTCATCGCAAGAGGCAAAGGCTATTTAGAGAGGCCAGCCCTGTCTCAGCTCTGTCTTTGCAGATCAGGGCTCATTGTTCTCTCTTAATGTAACCATAGCTTGCCAGGTTCCAAGTGCTCCTTAACTAATCCCTCTTTGTCATTCTGCTTGTGTCTTGTCTTTGAAAAAATAGAACGCAATCCGCAGTCACAACGCGTGGCCATTGTGAAGGAGGACAGCACTTCAGGAACTTGAACGCAGACTGATAAGTGCTTTCAGGGCGGAGGGAGGCAGTGGGTTTTATGAAAGTTCTCGAACCCTCCAGAGTTTGGATCAGCAAAGACACAGGTCAGAAGTCTACCACTGAAATGTGCTTTGTTTTCCTGGAGAAGTGGATGTCCTTTAAAATCTTTTGCCGCAAGCTGTCTCTCTTTCTTTGTCCCCAGAAACCATCGTCACCTCAAATATGGCTCTTTTGCTTCCAGAGCATTTGGCCATTTACAGAGGTCTGTCCTGAACAGTATCTCCCTTTCTGATCTCAGTCCTGAAGGAAGGAAGCGTCTGTATACCAAATGCATTCTGGAGTCCAGACCCTGTCCTGGGTACTTAATGATACTACTTCCAAACGTCTTTGAGGTATTTTAAACAAACACATCACATGTAACATTAGCCAAAACAAAACTGAGGCAAAACAAAATGGAAAAAGGAGAAGCAGGAGTTTAGAAAATATTCAGGGAGAATGTTAGAAACATTGTCATACGTTTGTGCCCTGGAAGTGGCGGGTTTGGGTTCCAAGTTTGACAGCAGCCAGTACAAACACGGGAAACAATTTAATAACAACCAATGCAAAACAGGGAAGCAAAAATTGTATAGTTCATAATATTCCTCAGGTGATAGCAAACCAGTGGCTTAGGAAATACATGTCCATTCGTTTGACCAAACACATAGGCAGGAATTCTCATAAACAAAGGTCACTACATATTGTACGAAGAGCAATATCATCAGCACTATCCTTGAACAAGAACCAAGTATAAGTAGAGCTTGGGTTTTTTTCTTGTTGAAATAGAGGCTAATACCATACAGTCAGAACTAGGTAGAGGTGCGTGAGGCTCCTAGGACACAAAACTTAAGGAGGCATTCAATCTCAAGATTGTGCCAATGTGTCTTGAAAATCTGTGCCCTAGACGCCCACATGTCTCTCTCTAGGGCTGTCCCTGGGATCACATCACTCAAAGCCATATTCAGTAAGAAGAGTTCTCTGAGGCGGTGGCTTTCACAGGGGATAACTTTTTCTTCCAAGAGATAGTAAGCAGAATCTGGAGACCTTTGTCACTACTGGGTGGGTGGTACAGGCAGCTTGTGGATAGAGGCCAGAGATGGTGCTGAGCACCCCACAAGGCCCAGGACAGTCACTATGATGCTTAACTATGTGTCAACTTGACCGGGCCACGGGGTGCCCAGATTTCTGGAGGTGTCTGTGAGGTTGTTTGAGGGTGAAATCAGAGGATTCAGAAGATTGTCCTTCCCAGTGTGGGAACCTTCCCCCAACCTATTGAGAGTCTAAAGAGAATAAAAGGTGGAATAGAGAAGAATCCACCCCCTTTTATTCCTGCCTCAACTGGTGAGATGTCATCTTATCTTCTCCTGTCCTTGGACTGGGATTTTCACTCTTGGTTCCCCTGGCTCTCAGGCCTTTGAACTTGGACTGGAACTACACATGGTCTTTCCTTGATCTCCACCAGCAGACAGTGCATTGTGGAACTTCTTAGCCCCCAGTCACAGGAGCCAAGGTCTCATATATATATATACTCCATTTGGCTGGAGAACTTGCCTAATACAAACACCCATCAAAAATAATGTCATCAGGGTCTGGGCTGAGACAACTCTGCTCTCGGAAGAGCCGTACTTCTTATCTACACAACCCGCTGTTTATGTGGCTTCTTGTTCTACCAGAAGACCCCTTATTCTTAGCCCCTTGGTAAATTCATCACTGAGCCATGCCATTGTCACTTGCTTCATATCACCCAAAGCCTGCTTTCTATCTTCCACTTGGACGCTACTGCTGCAGTCTCTGGGACACGCACTTTGATTGCCTACACAACAGCCCCAAGCGACAGCACTGCTGCTCAGAAATCTCATTTTTGACCTTGGTATCAAAGAAAGAGTTCTCTTGATTTAGGCCAGTCTTCTTATCACCCCTCTTTGTCAGTGATTGACCTGAGGATGAGCATTTTTCCCAATGGACTATAAGGGAAGTTTGCTCGGAGGCTTCTGGGAAAGACTTTGATTTCTTATGAAAGGGACAGACAAGGCTAATTGACCCTTTCTCCCTCTTTCCTGACTTGAATGTGGATGCAATGTTCAGAGCTGTGGTAACCATCTTGTCACCATGAGGTGATAAGGAAAAAGAAGATAAAACAGGAAGGGAAGAGAAGAGAAGAAGGGGGTGGAGAGAATACACTCTTGCCACACCTTTTTGCAATCCTTTTGCCTGGAATGCTTCCCCTTCTCTCCTTCACATGGATAATTCCTAGTCATACTTGACATGTCAGCTTAAGGATCTCTCCTCAGAGAGCTCCCCTGACCTCCCTGACTGTGATCTTGCTACAGGTTTGCAGTATCATGTGAGCCTCCCTCAGAGGCTCTGTGGCATTTGCCATGATTGCATTTTTACATTTCTTTGTGATATGATTTGGTTGTGTTTTGTCTTCCTGACTAGACTCCCAGCCACAGGATGACTAAAATCATCACGATATCCATAGTTGTTGATGTTTAGAGGCTCAAGAAGCAATTTTCTTTTCTTTGTATTTGAATGAAAGAGGCGTAAAACATCTGGAATCTAGAATTCTTCAGTCTTTCACGCAGTCTTCCTGGAAAATTATTTTGTTCGAACTGAATGTTTGACAAATGGTGAGTGGGTAGGAAGTCAAGATCGTATTTCCTGGAAAATGCCTAGAATCCAGATATTCTGTATGGTGAGTTGAATATAAACCCCATGACATGAAAGCTCATTGAACTGAGCAAGAAAGGCTCATTTCCTCTCTGAAAGCTGAGGGGCATACAAGGAGAATACTTAAAAGGGGATCTTGCTACCTGCTGTCAGAGGTGACCCAATGCAGGACTACAGGCAGCGTCCAAATGCTCAGCAGAAAGTCATTTTTGTGTGTGTGTGCCTCATTACACAGGCTAATGATGAGTGAAGCTCAAGAGTCATACAATAGGTAAAAATCCAAGTGCTTGACATAGAGAATTTTATTTAAGGGTCACAATAAGAATGTAATAATAGGAAATGTGTATGGTTACCTCCATTTTGCAGAAGAGTAGGCTCTGCTGGTAAGACAAAGAGACAGCATTGGAACCTAGGCTTACCAAACCCCTCGGTTTATTCTTTCCCCTGTACCATTGGTTTTCAGACTTGGCTGACATTGTAATCACCTGGTGAACTTTGGGTTCCATTCCCCAAAATTCTAATGCAATGCTTTTAGGGATCTTAAAAGCTCTATAGGTGATTCTTGTGTGCCACCAAGGTTGAGAACCACTACTCTGGCTCACCTTAAAGCAGATTATGGGGCTTGGAGTAGGTTGAATCATCGTCCCTAAAAAGAAATGTCCGAGTTTTAGCCCCCAAACTTGTGAATGTGACTTTTTTGGAAAATGGGTTTTTGCAGATGTAAGTAAGGGGGTTGAGATGAGATCATCCTGAATTTAGCGTGGGCTCTTAATCCAATGATAGATGCCTTCATAAGGGAAAGGCCAAGGGAGATTTGAGACAAAGATAGACAAGAGAGAAGGCCCTGTGAAGATGAGACAGATATTGGAGTTATACTCCCACAAGCTGAAGAAACTGCAGCCCAGAAGCTGGAAGAATCAAGCAAAGATTGGAGGTAGCATGGCCCCTGACACCTTGATTTCAGATTTCTGGACGCCATAACTATGAGAGGATGAATTTCTGTTTTCAACCACCAGATACGTGGCAATTTGTTACAGAAAATCTAGATGAGTAATACAAGGCCCCACTTCCAAGGTTTCTGGAAGTGGGGCTTTGTATTTCTGATGAGTCACCAGGTGATGCTGATGTGACTGGGCTCAGGGACCCCACTTTGAAAACCATCACTCTCTATTACATAGCCCTTGCCCATCTGCCCAGTTTTCACAGCCTCTCTCTGGAAGCTTCCCAGAGAGGGTCCAGGAGGAATAACTAAAGAAAAGGAGAAAATGTAGGCCCTCCAGATTTCAATTATTATGGTTATTAATTTCTGAAAGTGAACCAGGATTTAAATGTGGAATACTTTCCTTTTTCCTTCACAAGTACCACAAGAATTCTGTAAGTGAAGATGTAACACACAAGACACTGGGAGAAGCCCCTCAATGTCCAGCCCCCAAACCTACATCTAGATAGTCTGCACTCACTCCCTCTGCCTGGCTCTTGCTTGGCTGTAGAGAAAGAGGTGCCCCTTTTCCTGCCCAGAGTACTCACCTTCTGCTATATTGAGGATTGGGTTGACTCTTGTTAGCCTCAGAGATGCTGTTCCATGAAAACAGTAAGAGACACTCAGGACTTTAGTTTCTTTACAAAGGCTTTCATTAGCCCCATGTCCTTTTGTAGACACCGCCATATTTCCCTGCCCCTTTGCGGGCACATTTGGTGGTAAGGTACACTGCCCTTTCTGTTTTCTTCCTGCCACTTTCCTACCCTGATGGGTTGCCCAGCACCTCCCTAGGCACGTTTTTGTTTTGTTTTGTTTGTTTGTTTTATTTTTCATTCTGCTTTGAGGTTAGTCTTTCTTTTTCTACTCCTTAAATCCTCATGGTCCTCAGTGGTCTTTTCTGGGCCTTCTACTCTCACAATGCACTCCCTCGGTTATTCATCTACTTATGAGATTTCATGGCCACCTCTTTGCTGAGGAATCTGTGGTCTTATCTCTAGTTCAGATCTCTGTTTTCAGCTCTAGACTCTATCTTCCATTTGTTCACTTCCCTTCGGTACTTGTCAGTCAACAATTCCATACAGCTTCCCTTTCCGACCTCCCAACCAACCAACAGACTTATAAATAACCCTTTGGTCGAAAGAAAAAAGAAGTCATAATGGACATTAGAAAATATTTTGAACTGAATGATAAAAATAAATAATACCATCTTAACAATAGAGAACAAACATATGGTTACCAAGGGGATGAGGATGGGAGGATGGGGGAAACGGGTGAAGGGGACTGAGAGTACATTTATAGTGATGAGCACTGAGAAGTGCATAGAATTGTTGAATTACTGTATCAGACACCTGAAACTAATATAACACTGTGTATTAATCATATTAGAATGAAATACAATAAATAACCCAAAGTGTGTGAGATACAGCTAAAGCCAATCTTAAAGAGAACTGTATTGCTTTAAATGTATACATGAGAAAAGAAGGAAGTCTGAAAATTAATTTTTTAAGTGCTTGAGCCCTTATTATACAGCTAGACAAAATGACAGTACATTAAACCAAAGAAAGGAGATAGAAGGAAATAACAAAGTATAAATTTTAAAAACATAAAACAGTATACAATAATGAAAATCAGCAAAGCCAAGTCTCTTCTTTTCTTAATGACAAATGGTTGACATACAATATTATATTAGTTTCAGATGTACTGAACATCCTGATTCAACAATTTCATACATTATGAAATGCACACCATGGTAAGTGTGGTCACAATACAAAGTGATGACAATATTATTAATAATATTCCCTATGCAGTCCTTTTTATTTCTTGGACTTAATTTCTCTGATAACTGGAAGTTTGCACCTCTTCATTCCCTTTACCTATTTCGGCTATCCCCCCCTACCCTTCTCTCCTCAGACTGATGAGTTTGTTCTCTGTGTTTATGAGTCTATTTCTGTTCTGTTTGTTCACTTTGTTTTTTAGATTCCACATATGAGTGAAATCATATTGTAGTTGCTTTTTCTGTCTGACTTACTTCAATTAGCATAATGCACTCTAGGCCCCTTCACGTTGTCACAAATGTCAAGATTTTGTTCTTCTTTTTGGCTGAGTAGTATTCCACTGCATGTATATACATGCTTATTTCTTAGCCATGTATGTATCAGTGGACACTTACGTTGATTCCAGATTTTGCCTATTGTAAATACTGCTGCAGTAAAGATAGAAATGCACACATCCCTTTGAATTAGTGCTTTTGTTTTCTTCAGGTAAATACTCAGAAGTAGAATTATTGGGTCATAGGGTAGCTTTATTTGTAATTTTTTTAAGTTTTTTTTTAATAGTTTTTATTTATTGTTGAAACAGAGAGAGACAGTATGAGCAGGAGAGGGGCAGAGAGAGAGGGAGACACAGAATCTGTAACAGGTTCCAGGCTCTGAGCTGCCTGCACAGAACCCGATGTGGGCATCAAACCCACAAACCACAAGATCATGACCTGAGCCAAAGTCAGATGCTGAACTGACTGAGCCACCCAGGCGCCCCTATTTTTAATTTTTTGAGGAGCCTCCATACTGTTTTCTATTGTAGCTGTGCCCATTTACATTCCCACCAACAGTGCACAAGGGTTCCCTTTTCTCCACATTCTTGCCAACACTTGTTATTCCTTGTCTTTTTGATACTAGCCATTCTGATCAGTGTGAGGTGATATATCATGTGTGGTTTGATTTGCTTTTGCCTAATAATTGGTGATATTGAACATCTGTTCATGTATCCTTTGGCCATCTGGAAGTCTTCTTTGGAAAATAAGAAAAATGCCTAGTCAGGAAAAAGCAGGTTTTTGAGAAGACAAATAACATTTGGAAAATCTCTAATAAAAACTGATTAAAAATTTTAAAAGTACAAGTTACTAATAACAAGAAAAAAGGGGGAATATCAATACCAACTCAACAGATGATATTATGAAAAATTATCTGACCTAAATATATGTGTAAAAATGAACATATTTGTAGAAAAATGTTTTATCAAAGGTAACTCAAAAAGAAATAGAAAACCTGAAAAATTATACATTTATATGGGAAATCAACTTCATAATTAAAACCTCTTTATTGGGGGCACCTTGGTGGCTCAGTCAGCTGAGTGTCTGATTCTTGATTTTGGCTCAGGCCATGATCTCATGATCATAGGATCAAGCCCTGTATTGGGTTCTGCACTGAGCGTGCTTGAGATTCTCTGTCTCCCTCTCTCTGTTCCTTTCCCCACTATGCTCTCTCTCTAAAATAAAATAAAATAAAATAAGAATTTAAAACCTCCTTATTCAAGAACTACCCAGGTTTGATGCCTCAAACCAGTAAATTCCTCCAAATGTTTAAAAACAAAATGATTATTGATTAAAGCAAATAGGAAAGAATTCTCAGAGAAGATGCTTCTTCAGCTTAAAGAAATTAACTTACATGGTTGGAAGATGGGAAGTAGGATGCTACCCAAAAAAAGGGAAAACAAGCAGGTGTGGGAACATGTAGCTGAGAAATGGTGTGTGAGGCAGGGGACACATATTTGCTGAGCAGTGAGAGATGAATTGTGCTCTATGGGAGAAACTGGCTTGCAGAACTCCTCTGGGGTAGATATTTGGAGGCCAGTGGATAGAGAGCTGAAAATGGTAAGGAAAATGTTGATCTGAACTGGTAAGTAAGAGCAAATCTCTGAGAGTCATCACCTAAGTGACCAAATGAAAACAGAATGGAGGATAAATATTTTTGGAAGCTTTATGTAGGAGGGGTTTGTAAGAGCCAAGGTGTTCAGAAATAGTTGCAGGGATCAAGACATGAGGTACAGAGATCCTGGCCTGGGGTCGTGTCACTGGGAACAGAGAAGTTTGAATCTCTGGGGGTTTTCAAAAAGAAGAAAGAGAACAAGGAGATAGAAAGGCAATAAGGGAGGCTGAGGAAGAGAGAAAAGGAAAGGGGGAGGGGGTGGGAAGGAAAGGGGGGGTTATGAGAAGGGGGAGAAGGAGGGGAGATAGTCCAGCCCTGGGGATGAAGGTAGGTCTCTGTTAAACCTTGGTGGCTCCTCTCTACCTGCCTAGCCGTCCCAAGATCACATTGAATTTTTGTATTTTATCTGCACAGAGCTGCTGAAGTGTCCCTGCCTCTGTGTAAATTTCTCTTTTTCTCTTTATTCCGTCACCGCCATCCCAGCTAAAGCAAGAGACATCTGTAGGGGATTCAGCTAAGTCTGCAGTGACCTTGTTATTGATTTGCCTGAGTAGGTTTGGGACAGATTTTCCAAAATGAAGCACAGTTCTGTGTATAATAAATGCATGCACAGATATCTTTATTACTCTGTGAATTGTTTTTTTCTAATCCAATAAATACTATGCAAAGGTCAGGGTCAGAGGGAGCTGGAGTCTCCTTGCCCGCAGAATGGAAACACCTGCCCAATGAAGCCAGAAAAGACAAAAGGAGCACTAATGGTCTTCATTCTTTAGATCTGCATTTCTTCACTAATGTTCACATTTTGTAAAGCAGAAGTTCAAGACAACTTTTTCAATTTATGAGCAATAAGGAGCAAATGGGGAAGATCATTCATGAAAATGAGATCGCTTTCCAATTATCAGTGACATTCATCTTTAAACCCCCAAAAGCATGGTTTTCCAGAAACATTGCAGTCAATGTGAAAATGTAACTATTGATTTTACTTTTATGGCAACACTGTAAGAAAGAACTTTAGAAACTCAGCATCAGAAAAGGCTTCAGAGATTTTTTTTTTTTTAATCCATGCATTTGGATAGATTCCCAGATGGTTTCAGTGACTTGCCCACAGTCACTCATGCAAGGCCACATATAAAAAGAATAAAAGTGATATTCATAGCAAATAATTATTGAGTGCCTACTAGATGCCCAGCATTGTTGTAGAAATTTTACAAGCGTTAACTTGTTGCATCCTATCCAACATCATAATACAGTGAGTCTAATTTCATAGATAAGAAAACTGAGGCACGAGGCAAAGTCACCTGTTGAAGGTTACATTGCTGATAAGTGATAGAGCCAGAGCTCAACACAGGCTCCTTGACTTCGAAGCATGCATCAGAGGCTTAGACATTTTGTATGAAGGGATAAGGAAAGAAAGACCTTTCCGTGCCCCTGTTTAGGGTGAAGATAATGGTGGCCCACATGGAACAAATGAAGTTCAGATGATATTTCCAGTGGGGTCCAAGAGAGACAGATATTTCTAGTTCATTCTCTTGAGATGTTTATTACTACGAGTGTACAAGCATGCGACTCTACTTTCCAGAATTGCTCCTCATACCATAAAGTAAACCAAGAAGAGGTTGGTTATGTCAAAAAGGCTCTTTCTTCCCTCCAGCCACCCATAGAAGAGAGAAGATCTAAAATCAAGACACAGACCAGACAAGAAATGCAGCTTTTTTTTTTTTTTTTAATGTTTAACAGAGTAACACCTCTAGGTCTCTGATCCCTCCCTAGTGAAATGAAGCAGCAGCAATAAATTGTGTCTAAGGTCCTCCTCCCCGCCCATCTCAGACTCTACGATGTCCTCTGTTTCACTAGGAAGATAGGAAATTGCTTCACATGAAGCAACTGATTTTTTTTTTTTTTTACCAAATTAGGTGGCTTGTGGTGGCAGAGACAAGGGTCTTGGCAACAGTCTTGGTCATTGGTGGTAGGCAGAGTTTTCGTCTCTCTTTCATGTGAATCGTGTGGCTTAACCTGCAATTCCGAGGTGATGCAAGAAGTCTCATGCGGATTCAGTGCCTCGTGAGTTCTCCGTATAGCCTCGCTCTCCTCACAGCAAATCAAGTGGCACCTTGGGAGCAAAATCAGTCCTACCACAGGCTTTGGATGAATCTGGCCTTAGCATGCCATCTTTCATTACTCTTAAGTTTACCCCTGACCTTTTCCCCACAGTACAATAATTGGGAATCTGCTTTGTTTCCGAAACCTGAACCCATCTTATGCTTTTGTATTTTTGAACTGACCCTCCATCCTGTTTCCATGTTGAATTCCTTATCTGATAACTAGCAGAATATATATCACCCTTAGGACCATGTCCTACAAGTCCTTATGAGTTTCTTACCCACTACTCTCCGCCCACCCCCAATCCAGGAATTCCATGGAAGGGAGGCTCCCCTGAATCCCAACCCCATGTCTGGGGCTCTGTTACCATGAACATATTTTCCATATGCCCTGCCTGTTTCTCTGGATCATCCAGCACTTTCTAGAATTCCCTCTGGCATGCTCTGTTCACTTGCTGCATACCCCATCTCAATTTTAGACAGTTTTCCCTCTGACAACCTTCTTGCTGGCTGCTACTACCGGTCCCTTATCATATGTTGTCCAAGTTCAGTGTTCCTCCAGCCTTGTGTTTTCTCCAGTCCCAGAGCAGAACTGAATACGTCTCCCTCTTCTGGGTTGTTTCATTTATGTTCATACACATTGGGAATTATCTGTGGATGGGGTCCAATTTTGCTAACTTTTTAACCACAGGGCTTGTATCCAGTGACTGCCATGCAGCGCGTGTTCAATAAACACAGATTGAATAAACGAAATCATGTCCCAGCACTCATTATCCCACCCTACTCGTGCAGTTAACACTGCTATGGCATTTTATGTTGTAAGATAGGCATCCCCTTCTTTTTATCGGCACTTCGCCTTCGAATCACTCACACAATGATAAGCCACACATCTTCGGCAACTGAAGATAACTTCAGAGACTGTGCTTTTATCCTGCCTTCTGAAACTTTTGTTTCTTTCTCAAGGAATGGTCAACTAGCCATGTGCGAACGAGTTTAGGTTCATTATCTTTCTACAGCAAAGCAGAATCAAAACAAGATGAACGGATATATCTAAGTGGATCATCGTTGAGTGCCTCAGCCCTGGATAAATGGCATTTGGGTGGTGCAGCTAAAGAGAAGCTGTCACGGTGAACTTCTAAGAATGGCAATCAGTGTGAGTGCGAGTTCTCAACAGCACAGAGCACAGGAACAGCTGCATAAATAATAAATACTGGAGACAGTACCTTCCCCTCCCACTGCTCCACAAGAATTTATCAGAAGTGAAGTGGGCTGGAGGAGTAAAAATAATAATTGCCAATCGGGAGGCACTTTACATACATAATTTTATAATGGGAGTCGGATCACGTTCCCCCCTAGGTTTAAAGCCCTTGGATGGTTTTCCCTGCCATGCAGAGGAAAGACACAGACCTGAGCGTGGTCTGCAGGACCATGCATGGCCTGCACCCCCTTGCTTCTCTCGCCTCATCTTCCACTCCCTGCTTGCCCGGCTCAGACCTCACCAGCACACTGGCCTCATTGCTGTTGCTCACATGGTCTGGTGTACTGCTGACTCGGGGCCATTGAATTTGCTGATCCCTCAGCACCGGCCTTCTTTGTATTAGCTTCCCAAGGCTGCTGTGACAAAGAGCCAACAACTGAGAGCCTTAACGCAACAGAAACAAATTGCCTCATGGTTGTGGGGGCTCAAAGTCCAATGTCAAGGCCTCATTGGCAGCACCATGCTCCATGTGACCTGGCAGTGAGGAGAATCCATTCTGGCTTCTCCTAGCTTTTGTCACATTCTAGCAATTGTAGTCTCTGACATGTAGATGCATCAATCCAGTCATATTATTTTCTTCCTGTGACTTCACCTGGTCATCCTTCCTTGTGAGTTGGTCTATATGCCATATTGCCCAGTCATATTGGATCAGGGCTACCTTAATGACTTCATTTTAACTGATGGCCTCTATGAAGACCTTATTTCCAAATAAGGGGGAGGGGAACACAATTCAGCTCTTACCTTTCTTGTCCCAAACATCCCCATGACTACTCTCTCTTTTCTTTATGCATCGCTTTGTTAAGGGAGACTTCTCTGACATCTCTTCCCAAATACCACCGTTTTCTCCCCACTCAGGTTCTGTTCTTCTATATTTTAGGTTTCTTCCAGGGCTCTTATCATCACCTCACCTACTATTTATTTTTCTTGTGGCTCTTGTTTTCATCTACCTCCTCCCCATAGTTTATCAGCTCCACAAAGGCTGTGATACCATTGTGATATTGTCACAATGCTTTCCCAGGGCCCAGAACAGTGCCTGACACATGGTAGGCACTCAGCAAATGTTTATTGAATGAATAATCTTCAATCCTCATAGCAGCTGGAAGTTAGCGGGATGATTGTCACCCTCACTTTACAAGGAAGACAACTGATGCTTGAAAAGATTAGGTATCTTGCTCAAGATAACACAGCTAATGAGTTTGGAAACTGGGATTGTGAACCGGGTCAAACTCACTCCAAAGCCTGTGCTCTATCCATTATGCTGTGCTGCCCAAGGCAGAAGGAAGGACTTCCTGCAGATGTACAAGAATTTCTGCAGCTGCTTTAAATTATTGCTTTTTTTCCCCTCTAGATAAAACAGCACTTGAAAAACACCATCAAAATGTAAATCTTCAAGTCTAGGTAAGTGGTTTGGCTCAGCTCACAATGTCACTCAGACAACTGCGACATTAGAATACACTTTGTGTATCTCTCAAATTAAAAAAAAAATCCAATTAGGCAAACTACTCTTTGGCTCAGGTGATGGTTTTATTTCTCGGGGCAGATTAGAAAACCAAGAAGCAAGCATATGCACTCTGAGCTCCTAGACAGCTGGGAGTTAGGCATGTATTGCTGCTTTTAAATTTGGGGCACAAAGGCTTCCAAACCAGAGTGAAACCTGAATGTCAAATCAACAGATGCTGCAGTTATAACCCCCAAACCCTCACTTAACCAGCAAACACATGTACTGCATTTCCACAGGCAAAGAAAGTTAAACAATGATCTCACTAAATCAAGCCCCAAACCTGCCAGTGAAGCAAAGGAAGTTGTTTCTATTTGAATTATCCAGATTGGCTGTCAGCATGGATCACATCCACTGGATAATTGCTCTGCCCGAGTAGCCACAGTCTAGAAGTCATTGTTCAGTGGAAATCCCCCATTGCTGACATGTTCCTGTCACGGCGATGATCTGACAATAAGCCAAGGACATTAACCAAAGCTGGTAGTCATGTGCGACTGAGTCTACCACCGTCATAGGTGGGGCTAATCCATGGTGCAGGAACAGAAAGAGATAGTCAAGCTGGAACACAACAAATTCCATATCTGAAAACTTATGTCTGGAAAATAAAAATTAAAAAAAAAAACAAAAACCCAACAACAACAACAAAGAACATGGGACCCCAAGTGCCAGAACCCAACACACTATCTAACTGAGTCAGAAAAGGAATAAAATAGAAGAATACTTCCAGCCTTTGGGTAAGAAGGGTTTGGGAGAAATGTGGGCATGACTGCTTCAGATTGCCTAGATGTGCTGATCAGATTCTTTGGATAGTTACGCGGGCTTGGTTCATTTGAGCCTTGGTTTGCCTCTCTTCGCCTACAGTATGGGGATGTCCTTAGCAGAGGTAAATTGCACCGTGCAAACATTATGTCATGGGAAAGAGTTGACTTTCTTACATCCTAAACCAAATTCCACGGAAAGGAAGATTCTTGGTCTCTGTCGTGGAGCCCTCCTGACCCGCAGAGGTCCCAGATGCCTAAGGATGGCTGCAAATCTTGTTTTGTAGAGCAGATGGGATCTAAGAGAAAGGCAAGCAAGCTGCTGTTGGGGAGACGTTGGGACACTGTTATACCCGCGCTGACCTCTCATGGCTTCAGGTAACAATGGGCCATCACTTTTCTTCCTGACACGTTCCTTCTTAAGCTCCCCCAGGGAATCAGGCCTTGATATCAGTCATATTTCCTAATTCTGTGTGAAATCGGTCAGAGGCCGAAAATGACTTTTAGTGAAGCAGGTGTTAAATTTTGCTTTATGGCTCTCACTTTGCACCTCTTGAGTTTGGGGAGGCCTTAGAGATTACTGTACATTTTAGTTGACTTTCATCATCCCCATATACTGTAGTTCCAGGGAATATTGCTTTCTTAAGCCTACAAACTTTTATTACTCTATCCAAAGATGAGGATAAAGTTTCAAAATTTATTGCCCAGCCTGCTTCTGTGAAATACACCCACATCCGCAAGCACGCAGCTGAACGCGCCAAATTGTGCAGACGCGCACGAATCAGTCTATCACCACCTGTGAATATGTGAGCAATTGATGTGTTCAAAGATGCAGATGGTTATGCGTGGGTGCGTATTACAACCTCCTTTTAACAGAGAAGCCACTTTTGAGACAACAAGCGTGTTGTTACAGACAAAACATTTGAACTAGCATCTCTATTCACAAAGGATCTCTCTCCAGTTGCCCTTAATGGGTAGAAATGCTTTAAATCTCTTTCAGGCCACTTTTAAGATATTGAAAGCACTGGCAACACAGAACCAAATAAAATGTTACATTACAAAACTTAGAGCAATTTCTTCTATTTTCAAGTCATATGGAGCACTATAGAAAAGAACTGTTATTCACTAAAATGTTTTGTTTGGAAAACACCTGTGCTGGATCTAGACTAGCCATCTCCCTGTCAACAGAGCTACCAGTGACTCACTTTGTGGCTGCAAACGCTGTCCTCAAAAGTAGGAGACTGAAGGAAATGTGCATTCCTTTCAGAACATTAAATACGGGGCTTATTATATGAAAAGCACCATTAAATACTAGCTACAACGAATTTAATGTGCCAGAACACGTTGGTTGTGGAACTTCATAAAAATTGTAATATTGTCTTAAATAAATATATACTGAGTAAAAGCAACAGTTCTGTATCTATATGCTACTTAGAATAAACTTGACCCTTTAAAGAGTGTAAGGAATGGGCTAAGGGGCTGGGAGATATACAATAAAGCAGGGGGAAGTGGATATGGGTCCTGTGGCTTTTCCACTGTTTCTTAGCCCTGGAGTAGTAAAGAATTTGGCCATACAGAAATAGACATGTGGCCTCTGTCCTTGCCTCTACAAGAGAATGCTTGCCATTCATGGTGGGCCCCCTAGGACCACACTTGCTGGTTTATCCCAGGGCATGCCTCAGGGTAGGGATGACCACATTTGATAATCTTAGGGTAGACACTGGCAATACCAGAAAGGCTAACGGTATCAGTAGAGGATGGAATGCTTTTGGTCTTGAGATAACAGCTAACAGAGAGGCTGAGTTCAATCATAAGCAATCAAGCAATCATGACTATGGAATGAAGCCTCAGTACGAACCCTGTGTATCAAGCTTGACTAAACTTCACAGGTAATGCATCCCATGACAATGGAAGATTTGGATTTGGAACCCTCCTTGGCTCTTCCTTTGGCTGGTCCTAATTTGCATCCTTTCCCTATAATAAATATGACTGTGGGTGTATCAATTTTTTGTGAGTTCTGTGAGCCTTGCTAATGAGTTGTTGAACCTGAGGGTATGAGAAATAATAAGAAATATATATAAAATGTCTCCCATCTGGTTCGTGCCAATATTTGGTCTTTGACCACAGTTCCTGACATGGAGCTCCTAATCCCTTGGCATTCCCTGGGTGATGGGAGCATCTTTTCTTCTAATGAGGTGACCCTTTGTGTGCTTCTAGATGAGGGCTGGTCACAAGAAAGGCCAAGCCATGAATAGAAGCTTGGAATTTTCAGTCCTATCTCTCTTTCTCTAGAGATGGGAGAGAGGTTGGAAAATGAGATAATAATCAATCATGGTTATGGGATGAATCCTCCATAAAAATCCCTGAACTACAAAATTCAAAGAGTTTCTGGGTTGATGAGCACATTTTTGTGCCAGAAGGATGGGGTACCCAACTGCAAAGAGTTCCTTCATTCAGAACCATTCCAGACCTCATACTACGTACCTCTTTATCTGGGGATGATCCGTATCCTTTAAAATATGCCTTGTGATAAATTGGCAATAATAAGTAACTGTTTTCCTGTGTTCTGAGAGCCACTCTGGCAAATTTTTGAACCTAAATATGGGGCCGTGGGAACCTCTGATTTGTAGCCAAGTCACATGGAAGTTGTGGGTAACCTCGTGGGGGGGGGGGGCTGCTAGCTGCAATTGGCACCTCACAGGGGCACAGGTTTCTGAGACTGGTCCTTTAAGCTGTGGGGTCTACACCACTATGGTTAGTATCAGAATTGAATTAGATTATAGAACAGCTTGTGTCAGAGAATCAATTGACGTGGAAGAAAGCCCACATCTGGTGTCAGGAGTGTGAGAACAGAGCACAGTGATGGTTTTGCCCAGATGAGGTGAATCTGGAAAACTCCCAAACTTGGCAGTTGGTGTCAGAAATTTGGGGCAGAAGTGACAGTCTACAGGACCATGTCCTTAACCTCAGAGTTTGGTTAATACCTTGGTGCCCTACATACCTGGTTGTCCTGATCTCAGACAGACTCACAAGACCTAGGTCGGAGATGTTATTTTGAAGACTGGAAGGTAGGTCATGCCTCAGACTTATAGTAGGGTCACTCCCGCAGGCGAGGTTCTCCTATGAAATGAGCAGGGTGAAGATGGAGAGAAAAAAGGGCTCTTGTCTCTTTTCTGTTTTCTTTTTCTTTCTTTCTTTCTTTCTTTCTTTCTTTCTTTCTTTCTTTCTTTCTTTCTTTCTTTCTTTCTTCTTTCTTTCTTTCTTTCTTTCTTTCTTTCTCTTTCTTTCTTTCTTTCTTTCTTTCTTTCTTTCTTTCTTTCTTTCTTTCTTTCTTTCTTTCACCAGACCCAGGGAGCACAGGAGAACTAGCCAGACCTCAGTTGTGTGGGAGGACGAGGAAGGAGATGGACATGGGAAGGACTGAGTGAATGAATGACAGAAAGCAGAAGGAAAGAAGAAGGGGAGAGAGAAGCACAAGTCACTGCCCTGAGTGATTCTGGTATCGCCCTTATCCACCCCCTGGCTGGAGAGATTGCGGCTTCTCATAGCCTCACAAAGCCCTTCACTACCATGTTGTAGGACACCCGCTAATTACACTGCGGATGCTTCATTTTAAATAATATTTTTACGACAATATTTCAGAAGGCCATATCGATGGAGGTGGTATTGTGCATCTAAGAGCCGGAGGTAGAATCAGAAATTACATATTGCTTTGGGGAAAGATATGGAAATGAAGTCTAGTGAAATTAAATCACTCGTGGTCATAGTCTGCTTTTCAGACACAAGTTTTAGAGAATAAAATATCAGATGAAATTCCTCATCCCTGGCAACAAAAAATTCCAAGGAGAAGCCTAGCAAATAGGAAATGAAATGATGTGAGGAAACCTATGAGGAGCAACGATGTTTTTTTTTTTTTAATTAAAAACTGAAATATACACCTGCTGAAAAGGGGAAATTAAACAAACACTGTGTGATGGAGGGCAATAAGAGAAAGTATTTCACCAGGAAAATATTTTTTCAGGGTTATAGCAAAGTGTTCCTCTGAAATTGATAAAAAAAAAAAAAACTTTTCTTCATATTTCTCTCTCCCTCAGAAACTTTATCCTTTCATTAGAAGTCAGTCATGTGCAGGAATTATTGATAGCTGCAATATTTCATCTTGTATTTTTTAATCAGTCACTGCAATGCGTACGCAGCTCATGGCCTGTGCTGCGGTTTCTAAGAAATGTTCTCAATTGCATGGTGCAGCTGTTCGATCGCTGGGCCCCAGCTGCATTAGCGACCCTAGGAGAGCAGGGTGAATGGCTAAGAGTTAGCGTGGTTTGCTGGTCACTGATGGTAAAGGGAATGCTGAGGAAACTTTATGAGCCAGCATTTTAGCCCTTTACAGTTTCCAGAGCATAAGCACGTGTATTCTCTTATTTGTTTGCTTGACAATCTATGAGCGAGATCCGATTCGTATGCCTGTCAGATGGATGATCAGAGGAGGGCTTGAGAGATTTACTCCCAAGTCATACTCTCAGCAAGTGGCAGAGTTGATGCTCAAACACGCTGCCTCTGCCCATTGTTTTCCAGAAATCTTAGGGGCCTTTATCTGCAGGTGGGGAAAGAATAGTGTTGCTCAACCTGGCACCATGAGCTGAGCGGACACTGCTACCTTTCCTTTTACTTTAGGATAAAAGGCTCTTGGTCGGATGCCAAAGATCTTGGTGCAAAAGCTAAAATATATCGCCAAAAAATCTTTCCACGGAAGGTGAAGCTCGTTAAGATTGGCTGCTGTCCCCCTCATGATCCAAACCCACCCTGTCCATTCCTCCGCCAGACGCCCTGCCTTGTTTCCTCTGCACCCAGCTGGCTCCTCTTCCTTCTGGCTTCCTTTCCAAATCTTTCCCTTGAGGATTAGTTGAAATTCCACCTACTGAAATTCTAGTTCCGGTCCCTCTGTAGTAATAAGCTTGAGCAAGCTATGTCACTGCTTTGGGTCTCAGTTCCTGCTTTTGTAAAATGGGGGCATTGTAATAGATGTGCTCCAAGAGCCATAATCAAAATGAATAATACACAATTTTACACATAATTAGATACTGTCTTATTTATCAAGACTGCTTCATTTCTTGTTTTTACAGTGAAATCTGTAGGCCATATTGTATATTTCTTTTATAACCCTGTAAGACCTAGTCCACTAATATATTTGATGATCCTTTTTTTCCCCCTAATCCATGGATTGGTTGAAAAATCACTTTGCTGATCATTACATTCAATCTTTTGAGGGAGTATCGAAACTGAATTCGAATTAACTGTGGACTTGTAAATGCATTTTCTCCCAGACATAGACAGTATGTACAGGAATAACAATAATAGTTAACATTTACTGAGGACACATTAACTACCAGATTCTGTTCGGAGTGTTTTATTTTTAATGTATTTGCTCAGTTAATTTCCACAACAATCATATGAGATGGGCACTATTGTTATCTATGTTGTAGCAGAGAGGAAAAGTTTGAGGATGTTGCTCAATATTGCAAATCCAGTAAGTAGGCATCGGGATTTGAACCCGTCTGACTCTAGAATCTGTGTTTTCTTCCTGCCCTGCACTCCTGTCCTGTTGTATGTAGAGGAGCAGTGCGCCAGCGAGCAGATGGACAGGTGATGTCAGCACGTAGATTCTTGTCCTAAGCTTGGAGCGGGGAAGAGAGGTGGGGTGTGAGTGAATGATCTCTAAGTGCCTTCATTCTGTGACATTTTCTTATGATTTCACTCTAATGAAATGGCAAGGGTGACCTTCTTACCAGTAGATACATTTGTTTCAACCTCATCCCAGTCTTTGTTACTCCCCCAGTGGAAAGAGTAGGATACAAAGTCTATAAAATATTTACATAGGTAGGTACCCATGAGTGCATATATAATATATATGTGGATATATATGATGCATGTCATGGAAAGAAATATAAAATATAAACAGTGGCCATATCTCCGGGGTGGGATTATTTTGTAACAACAATTCCCTTTCTTTGTAATTTTCAAAAATGTGAATGTGTTTCCAGATGAACTGCATTTTGAGTCGTGTAGATGATGGTAGCCACATTGGGTTGAGTTTTAGCACACCCCCGCCCCCTCAGATGGCAGTTTGCTGCTTTGCCTCCTTGAAAATCATCTCCAACCCCTCCTTGAACCAAATGTGTGCAGCAAAGTAAAATATCTTGGAGACCTAAATCGTGTCTCCCTCGCCTCACTATTGAAGTTGCATGGGGCTTGGGGAGGGACTTAGGTTTCCAGAAGTTTGAAGAAGCTGAGAACAGAAGGAAAAAGAAGTGGCCTGGTGGTGAGTGAAATGAAATTCTTTGAAAGACAAAACATGATACATCTTTCACCCAGGATTTTCCCCTCTCTGTGACAGTTGTGCAGAAAAGAATATTGTGAATTTTTAGGAGAAAAGCTATTGACATCTGAAGCCCAATTAGCCACACGGATCTCCTCCCCTGAGTTGTACAACCTGAAGTTCCCTTCACTAAGTAATTTCGTCCTCCCTAAAAGAGAAAATCTAGGATTACAGGCTGAATTCAGGGCTCTCCTCTCTGCAAAGATGTCCTTCGCCAATAAGCTAAATATTCAAAACTGCACCTTTCCAGTTAATAATTGCTACTTAAAACTGTTTGCTTTTTTTAAGGCTAACACAACTGGAAAAGCCATTCTTTAAAAATAGACACTATGTAGGGGTGCCAGGGTGGCTCAATCAGTTAAGCATTCAACTCTTGATTTCGGCTCAGGCCATGATGTCACAATCTGTGGGAACGAGCCTCAAGTTGGGCTCTGTGCTTGGGATTCCCTCTCTGCTTCTCCCCAACTCATGCTCTTTCCCTCTCTCTCTCAAAATAAATGAAAAACATTTTTTTAAAAACTTCTAAAATAGACACTATGTCTACCCAACTTACTCAAGTTTGTGTTTACAGGACAGGTCAGTGGACCTAGGTTATGCTCCATTCATTCATTACTTCCTTTACCTAGTCAACAAACATTTATCGATTGCCTATGTGTCCTGTCCTGAGCCAGGCAGTGGGGACTCACAGGAAAACAATGTGTCGAGCCTGTTCTTGGAGCCAGGAGTCTAATGAGGGTCTACAGTTAAGTACATAGGCAATTGCAGTGTGACAGTCCATTGCAATGCTGGATTTGTGACCCAGTTTCTCAGACAGATACCTAAATGTGCAGGGTGTACAAGACTTTGCACAAAAGTACTTGTGCGGCAGTACAAACGAGCTTGCTTAAATGACTGTCGACTATTGTTGAGAGCAATTTATTTATCTTCCCAAATGAAGTGCTGTTTTGTTGAAAAGGGGTCCAGCGTGCCACCTACCTCTACTCAGTAAACCCAAACAGCAGATGCACGTTCTAAATAATAGCAACGTTATTTGCAAAACATCTTTTATCTTGTTAGTCCATAACGTGCTTTACAAACTCAATAAATGACTGTAACATATTTTTATAAACATTGGTTAAAACACTGACGTTTTAATATATTTCATGTCATAAAGTATATTAGTTTCCTAAAAAAGCCATCCAACAGTAATTTTGCTAGTACTTACATTAAAGGCTGTCGCTTGCACTTCATAAAACATGTCAATCTGCTGACAGACAGAAGGTGGAGATGTTTTTCTCTTGACAGGAACACAGTTTCCTATGATGTTTTAGGCATGGGTCTTTGGTAGGTCTCTACCCTCATTTTCCCTGACCTAATTTTAAAGAAGCGAATGTCGAAAAGATGCTGAGAGCAGAAGACATGCACAAAATCACCTTGCTGGGTGATAATCCTACTGTGATCTTAGTGTAATGTTAATGGGCCAAAAATGTATGTGATGTTAATTTAGTGACTTGCAAGGAAGCATCTGGAGTTTAATGTAGCAACATCGACTATGCAAAAAAATGTAATCATAATGCCGGCAAGGCTCAGTGCTCTGGATGAAGCCCAAATGGTTAGTCAGTGCCATGAGGGCATTTAAAGCCAAGCTGGAGACAGGGGAATTCACAGAAAATGCCACAATACGTTCCCCAATGCCTCTGATCAGCTACCATTTGGTTATAATACAGAAACGATTTGAGGAAGAGCTTTGCACAAACAGATAGAAAAGGAACTCTGGGAGAAGCAAAGGGAATAAGGAAATGCTCTGTTTTTGCTTTGGCTTTCCTTTATGTCATTTTACATATGCCTCGTCTGATAGGTTATGAAGATCTATTAATAAATATTTTTTCACAGAATGGAGACTCAGTTTGCATGATGACACCACATTTAGATATCTCTCCGGGTATTGGATAATGTAGGAAGGATAGTTGGAACTCGGCTTTTAAAATGATGGAATGGGTCCTGTCGATCATGCTTATAAGGTACTTTTCGGAAAAATAAAATGTTACAGGGGTACCAAGTCACTGAAGCCATTACAAGCTCCTATGATAAATCTGAGTTGGGCTTACCTGGATACTTATTACCTGGGAACGAAGTTGGAGAGGGAGAAGAGTGAAACATACATGAACATTTGGGGCTATATTTTTCTTTCTTCAAAGGACAGGCAGGCTGATGGCAAGTGTTTGGGCATTTGCTGGCTGAAGCTATGCCTGTAATAGTCTGACCTTGTCACTCTCATTGCACATAAATAATATGATGTCTAAATGCGTTTGTATTGGGTCGCCTGGGTGGCTCAGTCTGTTGAATGTCCCATTCTTGATTTCAGCTCAGGTCATGATCCCAGAGTCATGGGATTGAGTCCCATCAGGCTCTGTGCTGAGTGTGGAGCCTGCTTAAGAATCTCTCTGTGCCTCCCTCTGCCCCTCTCTTCTGCTCACTCACGTGCTCTCTGTCTCTCTCTCAAATAATAAATAAATAAATAAATAAATTGATTGATTGATGGATTGATTAAATATGTTTATATTATGTTAGAATTTCCTGGAAATAATGGCTGAAACTATTGAGAATCTACATCACCAAACGGACTTATCTGGGCTCAATTTTATTATAAGTTATGTAAAAAATAACTTCATAAATGTGACACGCCATTCTTAATGGGTAGGTAGGTGGGAAGGAAGTGGAGAAGGGGTCGCTAACATTAGGGGCGGGGGTTATATTCACATGTATCTGAGTCCAATATTTTATTAAGTATAGATGTCTCAGTGTTAGACCCGGTTCCAGCTCCTAGTTCTTTGGCGACCTCAGACAAGTGATTGGACCCCTTTGCATATCACTTTTCCCAGCTACAAATTGGAGACATGTTGTAGCCACCCGATATTTTTCTATAAGATTCTAAATCGGACAAAAGAAGAAAATGTATGCAATGCTATTGTGAAAAAAGTATATATATATGTGTGTGTGTGTGTGTGTGTGTGTATACATATATACATATCACATACATATTTAATAATTTGTTGTTATTCTGAAGTGATTTTAGTGTACCAGCTCCCTGTCCTGAGGGTCTCGATGGGATATGAAAGCTCTATCGAGGAGCTATTTCCACTGAGTTAGACTTTCCATATAGAAAATAGACAGCCCTGGAAGGAAAAAGGAGGAGTGTATAAATAAGGATGTGGGCAGAGTTGCCAACAGCCAGAATAGACTTCACAGCAATTCATTCTCTCCCTGTAAACTCCAAGAGGGTGGGAGAGAAACTACTTTCAATGTGAGAGACTTCTTTTTAACCTTACTCGACATACAATGACATTATTTCGTCATATATAATGATATGCCTGCATGCAAGCAATGATTTCCAGGCTATTTTAAGTATCTCTGCCTACATACAGAGTTATACATCATTCAATTTGTCAGGATCTTGTTTGCAACAAAAATTGATGTCTGGTCAGATGTTCATTCTCATGTTCTCACACAGACCGTATGCAACTGAAATACAGGAGTCAAGTGGGTAGAAAGAAACATGGAAAGTTTTATCCTTTTTTCCTTCCACTCCCTATCCACTCCTGTTCTCCTCCCACTAACAAAATAGTATGAGAAATAAGGGGCATCTAAAATAGAAGGGAGATCGTCAACATGCTTTTTATTGTCTCAGAAGCTCTTATAGAAGGGAATCACAGGTTTCTAAGGAAGAATCAGCATCCTCGCCTATCTGGTGGCATCCTTCCTCAAACCTGACTACACAGAGAGGGAACACCCTAGCTAAGAAGAAGTAGAGGGTTGTTTCAAGTCGACAAATAACTAGGGAAGCAACCTAGGGCATAACTACCAGCGCATGATAGTTACCATAAGGTGGAAAACTGAGACCGTTGACTGATTTACATCAAACAAAATTGATATTCTTGAGGGGTGTAGCAGAGAGGGCTATAAATTCCATGAAATACATTTCTTTTTCCTCTTGGGCACATTCTCCTCCATCCTTCCAGTGATACGAATCACTCCTGGGCCAAAGTGGTTCAGAAGCAATACACTTCCCCCTACCCTACTTCCCTGTGCACTAGCTGAATGGAAAAGCCTCCAAGAAGTTACAAAATAGAACACCAAAAAAGAATTGTATTAGTAAGAATATAGCCAACCCTGGTTGATAAAAGGGAGAGGCATTCACTCTCTATACACTGAATTTATAGGAGAGTTCAACTGACCGGTAAAAGCAGCGACTTGAAACTGTGACCTAATGAACATCTAAAGTCTACACCAGTGGTCTTCAAAGCATAGCTTCCAAGCTAGCAGCATCAGCATTATCCAGGAACAGGTTATATATACAAATTCTTGGGACCCACCCCAGATCTACTGAATCAGATACTCTGTGGGTGGAGTCAAGCAATTTTATGAAGTTTTAAAAAATTTTTTAATGTTTTATTTATTTCTGAAACAGCCTCCAGGCTCTGAACTAGCTGTCAGCCCAGAGCCCGACACGAGGCTCGAACCCATGAACCGTGAGATCATGACCTGAGTCGAAGGCGGACGCTTAATTGACTGAGCCACCCAGGAGCCCCCAATTTTATGAAGTTTGAGCACCATTGTTCTAGAGATTCCAGAAACAGGGCCGATCTTGAAACATGTTCACAAAGGTAAATGGCTCAATGTTCCAAAATCTGAAATACTGATATACTCTTCAGGCATATTTGCAAATATCAAAAAAAAAAAAAAATTGGAACAAAGGCATTACTGATATTCTGCTTCAAGCCAGAACCTACGTAGAGGAAAGAAAAAAAAAAAAAAAAGACTTGTATCACATTAAAGTACATCAGATTTGTCTAGCAACTTGTAAGATCCTGAGCCTGTATATTACCTGGTTAGGGCAAGGTTCGGTAGAGGATTTGGGTGAGATTGGAAGACATCGAATAGCCTCACCATTTAGCAAAGAGTAGCTTTTCCTAGGGCATATTTAAGGAGGCTGAGACTCCCTTGTAACCTCAAAGCTTAAAACAGTTTTGCATAGTTTTCAAATAGTATCCTGAAGGCTCAAGGAGAGAGGGCTCAGCACTGTGGTAGGTGGTTCTATTAACAAGGGAGTTTAGAAGCTTGCCTGGTCCACCTCTCATTTGCCCAGCAGCTGCCCTTTTATTATTAAATCAAAAGAACTGTAAGGGATAAATTCTGTGCAGTTCCTACTTTATCATGGGGCACAGCAGAAGACCCCCATAAAAATACTTAATCCCAAGGGCTGAGTCTTACTCACTTGGATGAAAATGAGAAAGAAAAAGTAATGCCATTTGAATCCTGCCGTCTGACCCTTCCAGTGGCACCATCTTGCACCCAGAGTGTCAGGTTCATAAATAACCCCACCTCCAGCCTGGCCCCTATTCGCATCCTCTCAAGGGAGGCAAGACCAGATTTCATGGATCAGCTGGGGAGATTTGAAGGCCTAACCTTGAGGTCACATGGATCTCAAATGTGTTTCCCTGCCTGCCTTTGTTTCATGCTGAGTCCAAAGAGGTTTTCCCTTCTGGGTAAAAATGACTCTCCCTTCCCTTCCTCTGTGACGCCCAAAACCATGTGGGTGGCTGTTTGTAGAGAAAGTATGTACTGGCATGAGGGTCCGCATGCAGCCTAAGAGAAAAGAGAGGGGGATTCAAAGATCATGGATTTCTGTGGCAGCCAGAGTGGAGGCTGAGGCAAGGCAGGTGAAGGCCATGATGCACTCGCCTTGGGCAGAAATTCAAGCATGGCCAACCAGCTCAACGATCAAGATTAATGATATTTTACACACCATTTTCAAAAGTCAAAATTAAAGCCAAAAAAAAGAAAATCCGGGATGAACAAAGATCAAAGAATATAAATCAAGAAAGACAGGAATGGTATTACTGAGTTTTCTTTTGGCCTCTGGCCCTGATGGTTGTACGTAGCACTCTGTGTGACCACCAGCCACGACCCTGGGACTATGTTCAGTTCTGTACACAACAGATGGGTGAGAGATGAGTAAAGCTAATTCTCTGGGGTCAGAATTGCCAGTGGTAGAAAAAGAAAGACGAGAGGGTGATAAACAAAACAAAAAAAGAGGCAGAAGAAATGGAAGAGGAAGAAAACATCAGATCGAGTGCTTAGACAGTGTGAGTAGGCGTCATACTAGGCACACTGCATGTATCAATTCATGCAGCTCTCAACACGTTATGAAGCAAATACTATTACTGTCACCGTTCCATAGGTGAGGACACCGACACGGAGAGGTTAGTTTTCCGAGATCGCGTGAGTGAAGGGCAGGGCTGCGATGTAATCAAGGCTCGAGGGTCCATGTTTCTAACTAGCAGGAAGACAGGGAAGAAAGGAAGGAACCAGGGAAGAAATGAAAGGGAGAGAAAGCTACTGGGTTTCCAATCCTTTGTCAAGTCCCCGGTAGCAAAGCACACACACGAAGAGAGAAGAAATTAGGAAACGGTGGCTGTTTGAAGCCCAGTTTACCATCTTTGAACAGGAGACAAAAGCGTATTGGAGACACTTGCCGTTGTGCTGGCACAGCATATCTACTTAATGTTGGTTGTTTTCACATCCTGACATCTCCCAATTGACAAGGAAATGCTTAGCGTGCCATGAAATGAATCAGGAGCCAGAGCCGAGCAGACGGCGGTGGCGGCGGACAGCGGGGACTGCAGCGCGCCCGCGCCTTGGGCCCCTCCCTTCCCCAACAGGTCTCCCTCTGCCTCGCAGTCTCTAAATCTTTCTCCGTAGACCTCAAGGAACAGCACGCAGAGATGGGTATATATTATTTATTTACTTACTTATTTATAGGTGATATCTACGTGTATTGTGTAAGTATTTAAAACCCACCTCGACCCAGAGCCACAAGAATGATGTCTCCATCGCAGGGCAGGGGGGTGGAGGGGCAGGTTGCACAGGTTTAAGTATGATAGATGGGGCCACCTCCCTTGCTTTAGCAAACTGCCGTGAGAGAAAGGGAATAACCCTGAAATTAGACCCGGGGTGGGGGTGGGGGGCCGTGCTGGTGTAATATTACTGGAACAAGATGCAGGGAGAAGTAATTTACTCTGAAGTGACAGTCTGAAGGCGAAAAATAAACTAACAGGAGGGAGTTAGGCTCATTAGCAGCCGGGTCTCAATATTTCATTATTAATGATAATAAAAAGAAGAAAGGAGGGAGAAAAGGCATATGAGCATGTGCGCCACCCCCCTCTCCAAAACACACACACACACACACACACACACACACGAAAGCCAGCGCACAATGGCTCCGGGACTCGGTTGCAGTCCCGCACAACAAAGGCACCTCCAACAGAAAGGAAACACCAGGCAGGATGAAGAATGGGGTAGCTCTGGTTCTGGTCTGCTCTCGTCTAAACGCCTGCATCGGTGGGGCCCCGCTGCGGGATTCTGCCTGATTTATTAGAACCTCTGCTGCAAGGCAATGAAGCCCCCAACCGATGCTCCGCAGCCCAGGCTGGGGGAGCAACAGTGAAAGGGGAGACCCCCGAAGGGCTGCCCCTGGGATTTCTTGGGTGACAGCCCTCTGGGTGGGAGGCAATCACTCCTTCCTGAGATTGTATATTGTCTGCACCCAGACAGTGAAGGAACAAAGATACGGGGAATCAATAGCTGTGGTCTGAATATAAAAGGAAACAGGATAGTCCTAGAGATGGTAACTAAAGCCTAAAAATAAAATTCTGCGGTAAGCAACCATGCTGGATTCCATTTAATTTAAAATGGCTATCAGGTCTACCTGTTGCCCCAGTAAAGAAAATGCTAATTGTCTTCTAAGCCACCGGACTTGGCACTCCTGACAAATATTTTGCTATGAATAACTGATACATTTTCTTCTTGACTTTGACTTTCAGAACCCAGCCTGTCTGGCCTGGTCCATTTGTCTGTTTTCTTGGATAATTTCTTAAATTGTCAATATGGTTATATTAATGTTAATCTGGTTGGGAGAAACAGTCTCCATTCCTCTGCTGCTATCACCCAAAGGCTTTGAACAATTGAAAACACATTCAAGAGGGGGCGCCTGGTTGGCTCAGTTGGTTAAGTGTCTGACTTTGGCTCAGGTCATGATCTTGCAGTTTATGAGTTCGAGCCCCACATCGGGCTCTGTGCTGACAGCTCAGAGCCTAGAGCCTGCTTCGGATTCTGTCTCCCTCTCTCTCTGCTGCTCCCCCACTCACACTCTGTTTCTCCCTCTCTCTCTCAAAAATAAATAAACATTTAAAAAAATTTTAAGAAAATGATCTCATGCTATAATGAAGCCTGGTGGATGGGAATGCTACCTTCCAGAGGGTGGTTCAATCAGCTTCTCAGAGGAAGTACATTTAAGCTGAGACCTGAAGGAAGCAATGGCTATCTCAACCAATCTCAGCCAATCAGAGAAGGAAGAGAATTCCAAGCCTTCATCCCAGTGAAGACTCAGAGTCAGAAAAGAGCTTATTGGTTTCTTGTTCAGTAGAAGGAAGAGGCCAGCTAGAGCATGGGGCTGCAGGACGGCAGTGTCATATGTGACTGCAGAATGGGCCAAGAGTGCCATGAAGTGCATCAAAGATCTTTCTGGCTGCAGTGCTCAGAATAACTTGGGGGTGGGCAAGCCCAGAAGCAGGGAGAGCTGCCAGGGGTCTTCTCAGTGGGACAGGAGGGAGCTGGAACAGAGACAGGACTGGCTCAGAGATGTCTGGCTGTCCCCTCTGAAGCAAATCTGTAGCATAACCATGAACACCGTGGTCAGTGGGTCTAGACGCAGACATGCACTCTTAGTAAATACGATACAGTACACGCGGGGTCGAATCTGCATACTGATTTGCCTTACTGTGGACAATAACTATATCCGGGCCCCAGAGACCATCCTACTCTATTCCACCTGGCGGATCAAGGAGTTTATATTCCTTCTTTCGGTTCTGATTTCCCCCCCTCCCACATTCCTGAGTCCTCCTTACGTTTCTCCCTTTAGTCCAGAACCTGATGATTTCTCAGGTGAAGCGACAGTTTTCATACTGTGGTCCTGGGACCAACAGCATCAGCATGACCTGGGGGTTTGTTAGAAAGATAAACACAGATCTCCTGAGCTGGCAACTCTGGATGTGGTCACTCAGCTCTCTCTGTTTTAATAGCCTTCCATGTGATTCGGACTCACTGTAGAGTTTGAGTTTGAGAACCATTACTCTACCACTGCTCTGTATCTGCACCATCCAATTGGCTGTCACTCACTACACCTGCCTCTTGAGTCCGTGAAATGTGCGCAGTCTTAACTGACATGGGAATGTAAAATGCACACCAGATTTCAAAGACTTAGTACAAGGAAAAAAAAGAAGGTAGAATTTCTCTTAATAATTTTTTAATATTGACACGTGTTGAAATAATATGCTTGAGGGGCGCCTGGGTGGCTCAGTCAGTTAAGTGTCTGACTTCGGCTCAGGTCATGATCTCGCAGTCCTTGAGTTCAAGCCCCTCATCGGGCTCTTTGCTGACAGCTCAGTGCCTGAAGCCTGTTTCAGATTCTGTGTCTCCCTCTCTCTTTGTTCCTCCCCAGCTCCTGCTCTGTCTCTCTCTGTCTCACAAATAAATAAACATTTAAAAAATGAAATAATATGCTTGATATTTGGGGTTAAAATGTATTATAAAAGCCAAAATTAATTTTACTTGTTTTTTTTCCTACCTTCTTAATGCCTGTAAGAAAACATTACATTGTAATATGTACTGGACAACATTGCACTAAAGCATTGCTTTCCTGAATGCAAGGTGCACAGGAATTGCCTTGGGGGTTTGTTAAAATGCAGATTCTGACTTAATAGGTCTGGGATGAGGGCGGAAACTCTGCACTGGCAGCAAGCTTCCGGGAAATGTTCATGGTGCTGGTCAGTGGACCACACTTTGGGTAGCAGGGTGCGAATACATGTTGGGGAAGTGTCAGAAAGTAGATCTCATATCATTGAACAACCACTAGATGTGAAATCAATACACCTGGCTTTACATCCCTTCTCTGCTTCATAGTAGCTATATGACTTTGGACAAGTCATTTTTTTTAGATAAAAAATGTAGATAATAGAAATAACAAATAACATCTATTGGATGGTTTAAATAAAATAATATTGATAGAATTATTTTTATATGTTATCAAGGCCAAATAGGGCTAAATAATTATTCCACACACACACACACGCACACACGCATACATGCACACACACACACACAGGGTCAAGCACTGAACATGCTAAAGTCAGTGATTCATAGGCAATTTCCCAGTTTCTAAAATAATTGAAGGCTGGGGCGCCTGAGTGGCTCAGTCAGTTGGGTGTCCGACTCTCGGTTTCGGCTCAGGTCATGATCTCACAGTTCATGAGTTCTGCATCGAGCTCTGTGCTGACAATACAGAGCCTGCTTGGGATTCTCTCTCTCTCCCCCTCTCTCTCTGCTCCTCCCCTGCTCGTGTTCTCTTTCTTTCAAAATAAATGAATAAACTTAAATTTAAAAACAATAAAATAATTGAAGGCTACAAGGAGAGATCATAATTACTCAGATATTCCATATTTCCTCCCAATTATTTCTGCCTGGATTCTCTGACCAGGAAGAAGCTATCTGAGACGGACTATAGTATTTCACCAGCATTTCCTTCAGAAGCGTTTGGTGATTGATCGATGCTTTGATACTTTCCCAAGGGGTGAGGCCCCCAGAGGATGTTATTCTAAATACCCATCTAAATACTCAGCTCCAAGTCTCAGAGAATCCAAACATCCACAAAGCAAGGGGCTCCAGATTAGACTTCATCAGTAATTAGTAAGCAACCAGACTCTTAAAAGGAGTCACTTTGTGACCAGAGGGAAAAGAAAACAGAACTAGCCTGTGACTTTGTCATCATTAGGAAGATGGGGAAGGTGGAGACAGATGCACAAAGCAATAGTCCCTTGAAGCATAATTGTCACGCTGTGGTGGCAACATCCATATGGTTGAGCTTAGCCCCGTTCTGCCTCTAGGGCCGGAGTGCTGGGAATCCAAGATGGCAGGAGAGGCCGCGAAGGCTCAGAAGCTGAACCCGTATTGTGCAGAAGCACTGTGCAAGGTACTCAAATGGCAAATGTTGCAATTGGCCTTGACAGGAAAAATGGTTTTGTTACTTGCTAGCCCCAAATCCTCCCTCACCTCCTCCCACCCTGACAGAGTTCACGTATTCCATCTCTTCCCCAGCAAAGAGGGTGTGGAATAGTTTCTTCTTTCATGAAGGTTATTGATACGTTAATTTGGAATTTCTGGACGGGGAAGGAGGGGTCCCCCTTAATTTCTAAAAGCAGTGTTCTCTAGAAGGAAAAGACTAGGTTGTTGAGACTAAAGCAAGATCCCTGGCCTGCTGCATCCACTGCTGGCCTCATTGGTGGCACATCTCATGCACAGCACAGAAAGCTACATAAAACAAGAATGGCAGCTCTGAGAAGCAGTGGATTTAGAAAACCCAGCTCTATTTACAAGTTGTACTAGCTCATAGACCTGCGGCAAATCACTCTTCTTCCCTGGGCTTTGGTGCAAGGTCTTTAAGGTAAGAGGGTTTGAGGACACCGTCTAGAAAGTCCTTTTAAACCACAATATCCTGTTATTGCAAAGGATAATCTGCTCATATGAAATGACCCCGTGGTAGAGACCACTTTGCCGACAGGGAGCGCATGCCTGCCCGCCTGGGGAGAGCAGATGCTACCGCAGACAGGCTGAGACAGCATGAAAAGCAGCGTCTTAGAGGCCGGGACATGCCAGCTTCTCTGTGACAGCACTGGCTTTCTTCTCTTCAGTGAGACCTTCACCACTGGAGAAGGAATAGTCGCTGGCAAGTTCCCGGGCAACCAAGCAGGGTCAACGTGGATGTGAAGTTCACCACCAAGTCCTTTCCTGTTTCCTCTCTTGCCACTCATGCCCCAGCCAAGGGCAGTGGGTCTCTGGGATCTCCTCCCTCTTTTGTAATCAGTTGCTCTCTGGGAAAGATCTCATTACACAGTCTGGAGAAAAGGAAGGACATTTGTACTGAATAGCCTATGATATGCCAGTAACCTGAGTACAGGATCTCATTTGGTTTGATCTTTGCTATTAGGGTCAAGACTAGGATGAAGCTACTGAGGGGCCTACTTGCTTGAGCACATTGCGCACGGAGGCCCTGGCTCCTGAGGGTCGTGAGTATAGGACGGACTCTCGCACAACTCTGAGGGCCTGCACCTTCTTAAGTGTTGCACCTACACACCTCCATTGCCTCACCTAGTTCTGGGCCTCTCACCTCTGTACTTCTATTCCCATGTCATAAATATGGAATCAGAGACACCCAAAGTCGCACGGCCCCACAACTGACATTAAGACCCATCCGTCTGGGGCCCTTGGGCAGCTCAGTCAGTTAAGTGTCCAGTTCTCGATTTCAACTCAGGTCACAATATCATGCTTCATGAGATCAAGCCCCGTGTCAGGCTCTGGGCTGGCAACACAGAGCTTTCTTGGGATTCTCCTTCTCTCTCTGTCCCTCTCCCACTCCTTCTCTGTCTGTCTCTCCTTCTCAAAATAAATAAACATTTAAAAAAATAAAGATCCATCCATTTACCCTATCTCAGCAGTGCAATAATAGTTAAAGACACAGACCCTGGATAGTTTAGAAGAGCCTGCTGGTTTGGAATTCTGTTACCAATATCTGCTAAGCAGCAGCCTCCACCAACTCACTTAAATGCTCCACTCCAGTTTCCTGGTCTATGAAAACAGGGTGATGGTACCACCTACCTCATAATGTTGTCATCAAGATTGAAGGCATATCACACAAAGAGTGCTTGAAACAGTGTCAGGAATGAGTATCTACTGAGATACCTGTTACCTACTTGGTAATGAGGATGAGGATGGTGATGATGATGATGACAGTGTTTTGATAAACGTTAATTACTATTACTAATACTCTGATTACATTATTGACTTCTAATGTGCAGTGAATTATCCTTCTGATAAGTTGTTTGCATTTTAGCAGGAATTACTTTCCTAAATACTGGACCTCCAGCCATAAATTACTAGTTATCGTCACTGAGTCCAGGCAGATTCTCTTTTGGAAGAATTTGAGAGGTGGCTGCAAATCACACAATGAATGTCATTTCCAGCTCAGATGGCCGGCCTGCAAACCCATGGCTTTGCACATTATGGAAAGGACTTTCTTTTCAGAATCGAGAGCTTAATTCAACAGGGAGAGTTTGTCAGGCATTGCAATTTGCACCCATAAGGACTCCCGCACCAGGCTGGCATTTCTTAAACTTTTGACCCATGGAACCCAAGATATTTCTCCTCCTCCGTTCACTGACTGCTTGTCCAGGATGTAATCTACTCTCCTGCGAGGCCCTGGCCCCAGGAATGTAAGGTTGGATTGTCCCTGCCACCCTAACTGGCCTCCTTTCATAGTTGATTACTCTCCCATTAACTGTTGTTGTTAATAATCTGCAAAACACCTTTTACTGGCAGCGCCAAGTGCCGTAAGGAAGAAAAGCAGTGGCTCGCATTATTTAATTGACCTCCGCATTACTAGTGCTTGTGAGCATGGTCATGGGGCCAGGATCACACACAGGCTAACTGCTGGTCCCGGAGTACAGCTCTTGTCAAGAAGACTCAGCTCATCAAAGGCTGTTTGGGAGCCGCAGTGGATGTGAAGGAGCTGACCAAACCAATCCCCATGGTGACATGTGAACGAGGCATCTAGCCTGCAAAGGAGTGGCCGTCTGACTTGCTCCTCTGAGCTAGACCACCTTTAGGGAAGAGAGACATAGAGCAGGGGTGACAAATGAAAAGTGAAGGCTGAATCACTGCCCTTGGGGCACATAGCCTGGCACCCAGCAAAACCACCATGAAAAGACCGGGTGCTGTGGCTTTACTTCCTCAGGCTGGTGGCCCTGGTCACTGCCACTGCCGAGCTGCCTGTCTCTACACTGACAACTCCGATTTCATCAGCCCAAAGAGGACCCCAAAGGAGCACTTGATGGGTGTCACTCTGGATGCCACACTGGACAATGCCCAAACATCCAGTGAACCCTTGAGCGGAAGGAAACCTTGAAAGGATCTGACATTGAAAACAGGACTCCAGGACTAGGATATTGAAGTCTTGGGGCCCCTGGCACCATCACTAAGGGGTCTTATGGCCCAAGCCCCTCCCTCTCTTTTGCGTCTACTTTTTCTTCATTTGCTTCTTCCCCCTGTGGTTTTTTGCCTCATTCTTTTCTCCTGTGATGAACTGTACCATCCCCCCCAACACACACATTAACTCCGTCCTAAGCCCATGAATATGTGATACCTCATACGCAGTTCTGTTTATGCTGCATGTCTGAAAGAGGACAGAAGCGCTAATAACACATCTGATTGTGACTTTGAAAAACAAGAGCCTCCTCCCTGCTCCTTGAAAAGAGCCTTCAATACTGACAACTCCCTTTGTGAGAAGAACAAAGACAGCCCATGTGGTGGGCCTGTGGGAGCAAAGAGAACGGTTATAGAAAAGACTGGAGAAAGAACGTGATGAAATCAGGCTTCACTGCAGCCAAAGGAAGGCAAGCTCAAAACCAAGACAGAGAGACAGATGACATGGTGGCCAGATAGGGGACAGGCTACAGGCTGAGCAGGGACCTGGGCTGAGGAAAAGCTACAGGCACCATGTCCAAGTGCGCACATGTTCCAGGCTTGCTTCTTACCAATGACAGACACCTTTTTCCCTAACAAGATCAGGACTTGGGCTACAAGCCATGGTGGGCTGAGAGTTTATGATGGACGAATGCTCTACAATAAAGAAGACAAGAGGAGGAATTAAGGGGACACTGGCTGGATTTTGAATTTCAGGGAGCTGATACCACAAAGGGAGGTCCTTTGCATAATCATAAATTCAGGGAGACAGTGGTCAGCCAACAGTGGGCCATCTTATTATACTTGCATTTTTCCCGTTATAATGATCTTTTCCCTGCTGCTAATTATGCCTTCTACCACCACCACCCCCCCCCCCACATACACACACAACACTTGTGCCTTCTTGGGTACCTTTATTTTTTTAAGTTTTATTTATTTTTTTTGAGAGAGTAAGGGGGAGAGAGAGAGAACGTGCATAAGCAGGGAAGGGGCAGAAAGAGAGGGAGAAAGAGAATCCCAAATAGGCTCCACGCTGTCAGTGCAGAGTCCAGTGTGGGGCTTGATCCCACAAACTGAGAGATCGTGACCTGAATGAGACACTTAACTGAATGAGCCACCCAGGCACCCCCTTCCTGGGGTCCCTTTTGCCCATGGCTATCATCTGCGTGCCTGCACTTGAATGTGCCAAATGACCAAGTCTTCAGATGAGCAATAGGAGAGGATATTTCAAAGGAGATTCAAGCACCAAGGGCTTTCCCACACCCTTCCTAAGGAAAACTGACCCTGTGAATAAGCAACTGGTCTCTCATCTGGCATCTGGCTGTCAGGTGGCCTGGCTCAAGTGCTCTGCACACTGAGAATGATAAGGACCAACTGAACAATGAGATCCTCCCTTAGGGATTTTGTATGTGAGCCTTCTGGAGACAAAAGAAAAAGAGAAAAAATTAGGAAAAGGGTCATTGAGTAATTAACAGGAAAGGCTCAAGGTAAGATTACAACTCCTTCATCAAATTACCAAGTTTCCACTGGACTCAGAGGTATAGCCTTTACCCTTGCTGATTCCTCTGCCTGGAGTAACTTTCTCTCATTTGCCTAGCCATATTCCCTCAATCCCAAACCATATATAACCCAGAAAATCATGAGGGGTGCAGGAAGAAACACTTAGAGAACATTCCTGGAATAACTGGGGCCTAGAAAAGTCTAGAAGCAAGAGAAGGCACTGTCTACTGGAGACAAGAGACCCTAAAGAAATGTCCCCAGTTCCTGCATAGTGGTAGTGGACTGGTCTCCTGAGCTTGGCCCTTCATCTCAACCATGCCAGAGGAGGCTCTGTGTTGGCCCACCCTCTCCCAAGGTCACGGTGCAGTCACTGGCAGCCTAGTTGCAGAAACAGCTGAACCCCAAGCTAAACAAGCTCCAGTCTTGCCTTTAATTTTTTAACAGTGCAGACAAATCAGTTTCAGATAAGAAAGAAATAACAATAAAGGACGTGGGGAAACTAACTTAGATGAAACAGTTGGTTAACAATTTTTGCTGGATTTAATCTCGGGAGACAGAGTGCTGAGATGGAAACACTTGGGTTTTATTGTCAGACAAACCCGGCCATGAATCCATCCTCAGCAACTTCTGTGAAGCCTTGGATAAACATTTCAGCCTATCTGAGCCCAGTTTCTCAAGTAAAATGCATATATTATTACCTGCCTCGTGGAAGTATGAGGAATAAATGTGATAATACAGGTAGAAAACCTTGAGCATGTTTGGTTATAAATAATGTTAGCTTTATGTGTTAATATATTGAACTATTAAAATATATCCATGCCACCCTCTATGTCCCCACCTTTCACGTTCCCTTTTCCAGCAGGTAATTGTCCTTGGATTCCGTCATTCAAAGAAGATTTATTGAGAGCCTACTACAGAACAGATACCACTCTAGGTGTTAGGAACATTGTGGTTTATAAAATAAACAAAGCATTATTTCCTTGGAGGACAGACACAGAAAAGCAAAACATAACCAACCTTCAAAAGAAAAACAAAAACAAGAAGTATAATGGATTTGCTTTCGAAAGCCTGTCACCAATAGGAGGAAGGATTTGAGTCTAGATACAATGGTCTGGCAGAAACAGTGGGGTAAGCATGGTTTCCAGACTGAAAAGCGACTGTGTGGGCAAGAAATTGGGGAGGCAAAGACAGATGGGGGCACTGCACAGTCTTCCTTGTTCCTGGGGGGCTGCACAACTCCAGAGGGACATGGACCCAGGGTCCATCAGGGGCATTTTGGCACCTGGCCACCTGCATGTGTGTTTTGTTTGGCCTGAAGCATTGCCCCATGCTTCATTTGAGAAACGAATTATGGCCTGAAACACTTAAGAGGTAAAATTGGGTCCACCTCTTATGTTACAGATGGGGAATTTGAGGCTGCGAATAGTGAAGGATCTTAGTCAATCTTAGTCCAAGAGTGGGTCATTGTGAGCATAACCTAGATGTAGATGGTACTGACCATGGGGGTCCAGGTTCAGAAAGATGGTCTCATTCAGGATGTATAAAGACCACCTGGTTGGGGGGAGTATTAAAATGCAGATTCTCAGGCCCCACGCTAAGGGCGTCTGATTCAATGGGTCTGTAATAGAGGCAGAGGAAAGTGTATTTAATAGGCACCCTGGGGTGATTCTGCTGCAGATGGTCTGAGGACTAATTGCCACCCTAGGCCTCTCTAGTGCTAATTTGTATGGAAACCCACAACCTCTGAGATGTAATAAGGTGCCATCACTTCCATAAAATCCCTGGCTAGTGCAGTTCCCTTCCATAGGTACAAGCCGAACCTCTTCAGCTGAGTTATGGCGTGTATTTGCATAAATTACCATGAGAAACTTGTTAATATTTCCTAGATATCTTTTTTCATTGCTCCATTAGACAAGGCTTTGTGCTTTTGTTTGGGGCTGAATGTCAGCCAATTGGAATCCGCAAAGACGATGGCATAGAACTTGAGGTGGTAATTTATTCCCCTCATGGAGCCCTGGTGTCACCTATCTGTTCTAAGAAATGCTATCTGAAATCAGTTGAATTTTATCATGCAAATTACAGGAAGTGTTATCATTATAAGCAGCAGGAGGTTCCTGATTTGCTATCATTTACACGGTAAATGAGTTCAACCCGTTAGGGATAGGGAAAGAGTTTGGGAAGTAGATGGGAAGGGATTCCACCAGGGGTTGAGCCCCCCAGCCCCTCCCCGGGGCTTTGCGTTTTCAGTAAAATGAAGCTTCCAAAAGATGCTTGGGTTTGCTTGATAGAAAAGACTTCGGAAGTTTGCTTTTTGGAGAAGAGGCCTGTGAGAGAAGAGGGCCTGAGGCAGCTGCACCTGGTGCTTTGGGCAAAACGGAGCTGCAACATGAAAGAATGTTGGCTTCAGTAGAGTCAGCAGTCAGGACCTTGAGCTAATCAAGTACAGCTGCCTCTCTTTGGGGTGAAGGAGACTGAAGCCTGGAATGGAGAAATCACATGTTCAAAGTCAAGTAAACGCCACACCTCCTGATGCCCAAGCCTGCGGTGTTCCGTGCCCTCCGGCTTTCAGTCTCTCTTGGACTTTTCCCACCGTCACCATAGTATCCGAGCGCTTGTGTTCACCCTGCTTCCTAAGTGCCTCATCACAACCACATTCCTCTAATTCATTTCTATTTCCTTTCTTGAATCAACACTTACCTGTATTCTCTTCCATCTCTACTAAAACAATCAACCGGAGCTGGAAAATCCTTTCCTCCAAGTGGTGTGAGCCACCCACCTCCTCCCCAGGCTGCTTCTCCTTGGGGATCTTCTCTGCCCACCCCTCCCCCTATGGCCATCCCCAGTGTCTGTGTACCCCCGGAGTCCAGGATAGCCTGTTTACAGAGTCGACCACTCTGCAGTGTGATCCGGGCTGGGAAGTATTGCATCCAGTGTTCCTGCCCAGATATGTTCTCCTCCCAAGGTAATTGCAAATAAAAGAAAGTGTAAAGGAAACCGTGATACTTTAACCTTTGATATTGAAATTTCAGCCACAATTACAGCAAGCACATTAGAAACATCTCTAGGAAGAGCTGCTTCTTAATGACTTCCCTCAGGCTGTGTTGGCAAGGAATGCAAAATTTATTTTCCATTCAGCCAATTCTGGGTATCTTCCTAAAGGTGAGTGAACAGCAGCGAGTAATAGTGGGGGGTGGGGGTGGAGGAAACGCGGTGAGAGAAGGCACAGGGACTATGAAGACCAAGACAGGTAAAACATGAGTTGTAAGAAATTCAAGCAAGTGAACAGAGGAAAGCAGAAACTTAACCATGGAGTTGGAATAGAAGCATTAAAAGCAACTAGTAGGGGACTAACTGACCAGAATGATCGGAGATTTGGGATTTTAGAACACCTCGATTCTCTTCCTTGTTCAGCCACAATTATCCATTTAAACTTGTATAATCCATTACTGCTCTCTGGTCTCTGTGTCTCATTCTAGAACTAAAATGTAAAAGTGAGTGATCTCTATCGTTGTATAATTCTAAATGACCTTATGTCTATGAGAGTCATTGGCAACAGGCCTGTACTAACACTAGGATTTCTGGAAGAGACACGGCCCCTGTGGTGGCTAAGAATTTCAGGAAACTGGCCAAAATAAAGAGAGGATCATTAATAACCAAGAGCAAGCAGGGCAACGCTGGGTAGTCAGATGACAGGGACAAGAAGAGAACAGGAAATGGAAGGGTGTGCTGCTTTCATATCTCAGCTTCCCAGATACCATCCATACCGTTGCTCAAGAAAAGTGAGGAAGTCACCTTCCGCCTGACTAGCAAGGTGACAGACCGCATGGGACCAGGTAAAGACCTGAATTACAGTGATCAGAGTCCATTGGCACTGGACCAATTACTTCAGTCCCCCAGGTCTGTCATTCCCTATTATTAGGTCTAATATTGGTGACCAGAATCTTCCTTCAGATGGCATCACTTGTTTTCTTCCTGAGGAATTTTGAGCTCAGTTGGCAAATGCAAAAGGAATACTTATCTGGGGAGTGCCCCAGAGCTGCAAGGCCATGCAGAGTTTTGGGGAGGCGGCAGGATTAGAAAGGGGGGTGCTAATAGCAGGGATTAAGCACTGATCTCATCCCAAACCTGGAAGCTGCTTTCTATATACATATAATGGGATCCACAAAGGATCCGGGGGATCTGTTTCCCACAGTTTCGCTCCATTTGTGACTGTCTTATGATTGAAGAATGGAAGAATCTCTCTCTTTTTTAAAACAAATTGCTTTTGAGAGAGAGAGAGCAAGAGTACATGCATGTGAGGTAGAGGGGCTGAGAGAGAGAGAAAGGGAGAGAGAGAATCCCAGTAGGCTGTCAGCCCAGAGCCTGATGACTCACGGCTTGAACTCATGAACTGTTAAGGTGGTGATCTGAGCCAAAATCAAGAGTCGGTTGCTCAACCCACCCAGGCTCTCCAAGAATCTCTTTTTCATAATCATAAGCAGAGAAAATCAAGTCAAGACCTGTATTTTTCCTTGAAGCGTTAATATTCATTATGCAGTAAGCCTTAGGACTGAAAGTCCAGAGTTCCTTGAGAATGAAACATTCTTCCGAATCTAAGTTGTTGAGTAGTAGAAAACTATGTACTAATCCCACTTATTAATTCAGCGGGATGACTCTTCTCTGTCAGTGACCAAACCCGGGTGTTTTGACAGCTCCAGATCTGCAATCATTTGGTTACTTTCCTCCTTCCTTGTTCCTCATATATTCTGTCAAACATTTGGTTCAGGAAGTTTAATCCCTAGACTAAGATGAAAGTGTGTTGTACCGCTACAAGGATCCAGCTGGGGTTTGAGGTTGTAACACATTTAATTACTGGGAAAACACCACTCAAAATAAAGGAGGCTAGATCGCTGAGGTCCTTTGCCTCCCACCAACATCTTCGTGGCCAGACAGACAAAAGTAGGGAGCCCAGGGAAGCTAGCCTGCAAGAGAACCTCGGTGCTTTGTTTCCGTGATGCTCTTCGTGCACGGGAGACATCAGCGCCTAGTAGCCATCCCCTGGCTGCCATGTTTGACAGTATCTCAGACACACATCCTGAACATGGGCTGTCCCTGGAGAAGCTTCAGCACTTAATCCTGTCACAATAAAGCATCCATGCACAGCCAGGCTACAGGCAGACCCGATGTTCTCAGGGAATGGCTGTCAGTCATCAGTAATCCTACAGCCAGCAAGATTACACACTGAACTGGCATGCAGATGGGCTTGAGTGGAAGTAGGGGACGACTTGGACGATAAAGGGCACAACCAGCATGAGATTCTCTTGTGCTTTGAGGAGTTTCAGACGGACATTATTTCCAGTATGGTGTTCTTCCAGGATTTGCTACTGTCATGCTTGGAAGGGGTTACCTGAGACATAGCCTGCTGTGGCTCACCTGGCCATCACTTTGAGGAAAATATCTAGAAGCTCCTTAAAAATGTCAGTCATTCATCCATCCATTTATTTCCCCTGGAACCTGTAGTGAGCAACCATTAAAGGTATAGCATAGACAATATAAAGTTGAGTTTGGAAAAAAATGTGTCTCATGAAAGATCAAACTTAATATCTTTGGCCACCAAAATAAAGAGACTATTGTTCAGGGTCTGGGCAACTGTCCTGAAGCCATCACTCTGTTCTCTCTTTATACGCTGTGGCCCACCCCTCCCTACAAACTCCTTTCTCTTTGGATAATGAGAGGCCTAGATTAAACAACTATTTCTTGAAATATGCTGTTTTCCTGATAAGCTGGCACACAAATTATCTTAACCCAACACACACATGAGGATATGTCATGATGTTATTAGCACCATTCACAGATAAAGTATCAGAAAGTAAAGAAGCCTAAGTATCTATAGCAAAGCCCCAACTAAATCTCCAAGTCTTCTGCCTCCGAGTCCAGTTCTGGAGTTCTCTTGCCACACCTCTGTGTGATTGCAGGTCTGGCCTGATGCCTGTTTGTCTCCAGCTGGATGGGTGAGTGATGTGCTTGGCTGGCCAACAGCCCCTATGGAGCAGCCTGGGCTGGTGGCCGTGTCCTCCATCATAGGACCAAATGCATCCTAAAAAAAGAACTCATGACTCCCTAGAGAGTTTCTAACATCCTCCAACAGAAGATGCACATCCAAAATTGTTGGCAGTTTCTTCACAGGGAATTGTTTCAGCAAACTAGGTGTCTTGAACTTATCAGGTGACAACAGGCAGGGGTACAAAAGTGACTCTGAACAACCCCTTGTGAAACATGTATGCTGAAAGCTGGCCGGGAGATAAAACCTCTCAAGGTTATCATGTCTGTTTTTCTTGTCCCTGTCACCTTCGATTTGAGATAGAGGGCATTTGTGATGGCCTAACCTTTTGGTCTCCATGGATTTATGTTTGACATTTGACTGAAGGGTGATTTTAAAATAATGGGTGCATACATTTCTAGAGCTATGAACTTTTCAACAGGGTTTAGTGCCTTGCGGGGAGGTGGTGAAGTAGGTGAGATTTACTTTGGGACCCTCCACCTGCATTTTGCTGTTCTGACCTTAGAGTCTTTTGCATTTCTTCCTTGATTCCTTTTCTCAGCCAGAAGCAGTAATCTCACATTCCTTTGTCCTTCCCCTCTCATTCAGCTGCACAAACACATTCTTAGGCCTTCATAAGTAGGAGATTATGTATATATAGGAGTCAAGAGAATTTTTATTATTTTTTAATTTTTTAAAGCTTATTTATTTTGAGAGAGAAAGAGAAAGGGGGAGAGAGAGAGAGAGAGAGAGAGAGAGAGAGAGAATCCCAAGCAGGTTCAGCACTGTCAGTGCAGAGTCCAACATGGAGCTTGAACTCCCAAACCATGAGATAACATTTCTATTTTAAAGAGGCTACCTAATAATGTATCCACAAAGCTGAGCACCAGCTGGATGGGAAGGATAAATCTAAGGGAGTGCTGGGGAATTTTCCCATGCCTCCTCCTCCCCCTCCTGCCCCATCCTTGAGTCTACCACAGGCTTGGCTGTATGGCTGGTCATGCCCTCGAATCTCAAGACTGATGTGACAATACCTACAGATAGATTTTCACTTACTCAGGGATACCAAAACAAAGAGTATGTTGGGACAACAGAGTGGTTTTTCATTGTTGTCTATGAGTTGTCCCATGGTCTGCGGGAAAGGCTCAGCTCACAGAACCTCAAGGGAACAACTCTTCACTCATTGTTAAGTTGTGTTTTAGATGCCAACGTATCTAAGAAAACTGGGAAGGCTGGAGGAGAAGCAAGGGAACATTGAAAGGAGTGGGGAATAATATTCCCAAGTAAGGATGAAAAAATTTATCCTTAGCAAGGGATTTCTAAAGGGCTTAATGATGGGCTTAAATATATGAAGGTGTATTATGCACAGAGGAGTGACCATCTGCTCCCCATTCCTCCCTCATCTGAAATCCTACAACATATATTGTCTGTAACGTTCTTTCAGCCATTCATCATAACCTGCTGTATGACTTGTCTTCCAATGTTGTCTAGAAAAGCCATTTAACTTTATCATGAGCTTCTCTTTCTTCCTTCCAATTAAGTCCATCACTCCTGAGAGTAGGGACCAGTTGCTACTTATCTTTCTACCCCTTTCAGTTCTGAGCACCAAACTTCACAGATACTAGATATTAAAAAATCAATAATAAATATGATTTTTGACTTGGTGATTGATACTAGGGGAAAAAATAAATTTTACTCCCTGGGATCTAGGTTAGATATAAGACCATAAGATCTTGACTGAAATGAGTTCAGGAGGCAGTATGATGAGAAAGAAAGACAATACTCTGAGGAGTGAAGTATATGGTACTCAATAAGCCTGAGTATAAGTGCAAAATAACCAATTCCCAGCTACATTATCTTAGTCAAATACTTCATTTCTAGACCTCAGTTTTCCTACATATAAAATGGAGATAATAATGCCTACCATGAAGGGCATCTGGAACTCAGTCGGTTGAGGGACCAACTCTTGATTTTGGCTCAGGTTACGAGTTCAGGGTTTATGAGTTCCAGCCCCGTGTCAGGTTCCACACTAGCAGTATGGAGCCTGCTTAGAATTCTCTCTCTCTCCCTCTCTGTCTACCCCAACTCTGCTCTCTCTATCTCTCTCTCTCTAAATAAAGAAATGAACTTAAAAAAATTTTTTTCCAAAAAAATGCCTACTATGAAGAACTGCTCAGTAGTTATGTGAGATTAACGTGTGGCCTTCAGTAACCACACAATCATGGGGACTTTTGAGTCAAAATTTGAACTTGAAACATGGTTCTGCTCTTTACAGATGGTGGGACCCCCAGTATGTTACTTTACTAACTAAGCCGCAGTTTCTTGATAAGAACAAGCACTCCACAAGATTGCTGTACATGTTACATGAGTTTGTGTCTATAAAATGCTTAGCACAGTCCAGCACATATTAGATGTTTAGTAAATATGAAATATTATTAGGCTCTCTTCATAAAATTCCTCACTTTCTCTGGGACAAAGCCTGAATAAGAAAGACAACCTCATCTCTTTCTTCACCCCTCTGCATATCTTTCTTACTAAGAGCAAGAGAGTGGATGATACTGCCTCTTCCTCTTCCGGAGTAAGGTAAAGTAAACTCTCAGCCACTATAAAAGTGTCTTGAAGTAGATCATCAAAGAGACATTGGAGAATTCTGTTGCATAGCCAGAGGCAGCTAAGAGGAAAGTCCAGGTCTGGCTAGTCTGGTATAGACTCTTACAGAAATTACAAGCTGGTTATAGAGCATCTGTTATATCCACTGGAGCAGTCCCCATTTCGGATGATTGTTTATCTAAAACATCCTGCTTACATTAGAAACTATGGAATTAATGGATTTGGTTTGGGTTTCTTTTTCTTTAGCTTGGCATAACATGGGAAAAGATAGGCACTGATCATTATTTCATAAAAGTGTGAAGGACTATATGGCCTCCTGGACAAAGTTGATCCTCCCTTAGAACAGAGGCATGCGGCCACAAATGAGAGATAAGGCAGGTCCATAGACATGTAGATAGAAAAACCAAAACTAATACAAAGAAATGGAATCAGAGATAAAGCTAAAGGTAGGAAAGAGAGAGAGAAAGAGAGACACATAGAGGAAAAAATACTGCTTATCTTGGAAGGTATGAAATCTGCTTTTAAATGGAAGGGCTGGGGCACCAGGTTGGCTCAGGGAGTAGCATTGTAACTCTTGATTTCAGAGTCATGAGTTCTAGCCCCACACTGAGTGTATAGATTACTTAAAAAACAAAACAAAACAAAATAAACAACAACAAAAAATCCCTTTCATTCCTTGTCTCTTTTCTTTCTTTCTTTCTTTCTTTCTTTCTTTCTTTCTTTCTTTCTTTCTTTCTTTCTTTCTTTCTTCCTTTCTTTCTTCCTTCCTTCCTTCCTTCCTTCCTTCCTTCTTTCTTTATTTCGTAGAGTGAGAGAACACAAGTAGGGGAGAGGCAGAGGAAGAGAGACAGAATCTTAAGCAGGCTCCATGCTCAACTTGGAGTCTGACACGGGGCTCAAATCACACAACCCTGGGATCATGACCTGAACTGAAACCAAGAGTTAGATGCTCAACCAACTGAGCCACCCAGATGTCCCCCCAAAATAAATAAACTTTAAATAGAAGAGTAGAAGAGGATCTTCTCCCTAGAGATTTAATTTGTCTTCTCTTTTCTTTGCTGAAATGGTTTTAAACAATACCTTACCTTTGACTTAGTCCCAATATTGCACCTGCACATACCCTTCTGAGAGAGAAAATAAGAAGTTTCTAGTTAGAGTCTTTGCTTGCAGCCCATTAAAGTAATAATTACACTGTAATCTTCTCAAAGGATGTGGTGTGCTATTGTGCAGCCTCCAAGGTCACAGGCCTCATCACAAACAAACCTCTTTATGACAATTTCCGAAATGCAATCTCTCTCTCTCTCTCTCTTAAAGGTCCATCGCTTCATTAATGAACCGTAATCCCATGCACACCTGTTTGCCTGATTTATCAATGTTTCTGTCTCTTCAACAGACCCATACATTTCCATGACAGTCTCAGGAATCTTCTTGCTTGTCTTATGGTATAAAAGGTTGAGAATGGTCCACCACTTTTCTCCGATCCCACACCCTGAGACCCACACACCCTCTTTGGGGCACTGGCCATAATACTCTGTTGCTTTCAAGCATTTATGAAACATTCACGGCAGCCCCTAAGCCTCCCCAAATCAGAGTAGAGCTCTCTGAAGAAGGTCACAATGAAGCAAGACTCTGTATTAACCTTATAAACTGCTTTATTCAAGGGCCAACAGAGATAAAGGGTGTGCTTTGTGATCTTAGAAGACAGACATTGCAGAGGGCATATCTAGAAGATCATGTGCATTGTCATTGGGAGTGGACTGACTGGGAAGTGCCCCTCAATTCACATCAAACTGTGACATAAGCAATAAATAAATACTTATTATGTTAAGCCCATCTTCTTTCGGGGTTTGTTGTTGCAGTTAATATTAATTACTGTGAACAATATACATACCCATCTTTCAGGGTTAAGATCAAATATTACCTCTCTCAAGAGAGCTTTCTCTAAATTTGTAACCATCTAAACATTCATTCCTGCATGCATCTAATAACTAGATCAGAGTCATTTTGCTTCATATCCAACTGTTGGAAGGGTGACATTTTAGCTTCATAATTAAATTTTAAGCTCATGGGAAAGTTTCTTCGAAGTCTATTAAATCTTTTACATTACCTACACATGGTCTTTTAGGTTGATGATAAAGACAAATAAAGAAGGAAGGAAGGAAGGAAGGAAGGAAGGAAGGAAGGAAGGAAGGAAGGAAGAAAGGAAGGAAGGCAGGCAGGCAGGAAAGCCTGATTATTTGCCACTAGGCACTAATACACTCATGTTGTCAATACAGCAGCCCAAGGCAAATGATTGCTATTGGCTTAGCAAAATGCATGGAAAATAAAAAGCAGAGGTGAAAATATCTGAGAGCAGGTGGTAGAGTAGGAAATATGGAAGAAATAAGTTTTGTAATTGTAAGAAATTTTGGTAGTCTCTGTTTAGGAAACATAGACTCAGTGGATATTTATTGAATGTTTATTTCATGCCAAGTGTTGCAATAGGATACTTTGCAAACATGACTCCTTAAAATAGTACAATAAATTAGATATTGCTATATGATTGTATGGCTGGGGTAATATGGTTGGAATGTTCCAGAGACTTGCCTAAGGTCACACATCTAATAAATGGAAAAGCGTGTTTGGAAGACCAAACCAGGTTCTCATTTAATCATTTATTGAACAGATATCAGTTGAACACCTGCTACATGCCAGGCACTTTTCTAGGCACAGAAAACCAAAGAGATAAAATCCTTGCTTTTATGAAGCTTGCATTCTAGAAGAAAGAGATATAACAAATAAATGAATGTGCTTTAAAAACATCATACCATGTGTTGATAAGTGCTACGGTAAAAACACAGTTTGGAAAGGCATAGAGAATGGGGGGCTGTGGGAGAGTGGTGGCTACAATATTCAATATGGTGGTCAGCAAAGACCTGAGAAGTGAAATTTGAGTAACTTCAGTAGAAGAGGGAATGTGCTATATAGATGTCAGCAAGGACAAAGATACTGGGTGTTAGTCCATCTGGCCCAAATGAAGAATGATGAGAAAGTCATTGGGATTGGAGTAAAGTGGAAAAGGCGGAGGAGAGGAGGAAATGATGAGGCCATGGAGATACTTTGGAGTCTGACCATGCCAAGCCTCATAGGCTTTTACTAAGTGTGTTCTGAAGTTATTAGTGGGTCTTACACAAAGAATAACCAATAAAATTCAATTTTTAGAAGAATCACTTTGGAGTTGAGATTAAACTTCACAGAGGAAATACCAGGAGCAGAAGACCAGTTAGGAGGCTATCACAGTAATCCGGGCAAAAAATAACAGCAGCTTACACCAGCCTGGTTGTTGACTTTTGTTTGTAGCTTGAATGTGGGAGCTTATAAGATTTGCTGATGGATTTGCGATAATATGTGAGAAAAGCATAAGCATACAGATAGCTCTAAGGTTTTTGGATGAGCCATTGGAAAGATGGAGTTTCTGTATATTGAAATGGAAAGAATGAGAAGAAGGAGCAGGTTTGGGTGAGAAGATCATGTGTTTTGGCTTTACATATCAGAAATTTGATATGCTTTTTGGATCACCACATAGAGCCATTGAATGGGAGTTGGGTATATTTTTCTAGAGGTCAGGGAGAAGTTTAGACTACAGATATAAATTTGGGCTTCCCAGCAGATAGGTGATACTTGAAGTCAGGAGCTTGATTAAAGACATGAGAATAGATAAAGAATAGATAGACGTTGGAATCAGATATAAACAGAGACGAATAATGGTGTTGAATTCAGCCCAGACATTTCCAGTCTTAGAGTTTACAGAGATGAAGAGGGAGATTGAGAAGAAGACCTCAGTGAGGTAAAACGATTACCAAAAAGTAATACTGTCTTGTGGGGAACATATATCAAGGGAAAGAAAGTGATCAGCCTGAGTTCCATGCAGCTAAGAGTCAAACAAGGGGAGGGGGGTCAGAATCAGCCATTGGATTTATTAATATGGATTTATTAATATTGGCATTTATAAGAAGAGTATTGATGCAGTGGTAGTGATGGAAACTTCATTGACATTGACTTAGGAGATAAGGAGGAAAATTGTAGACAGGAAGTAGAAAAAGACTATTTTGAGATGTTTTACTATACAAAGGGGAGCAAAAAAAAGAGGCAAAAGTTTGAGGGGTGTGTCGTCTCAGGAAAGTATTTTTAAGACAGGAGAAATACTTACCATGCTTGTGTCTTGATGAAAGTGGCCTAGGAAAAAACAGATGATGTAAGGGAAAGAGCAAAGAATTAGTTATGTCTTCAAGTAAGCAAGAGGGGATAGGATCCAGCACAAAACTCAGACATTAACGGTGCACCTGGGGGGCTTAGTCGGTTGTGTGTCCAACTTTGAATCAGGCCATGATCTCACGGCTGATGAGTTTGAGCTCCGCGTCAGGCTCTGTGCTGACAGCTCAGAGCCTGGAGTCTGCTGCTTCGGATTCTGTGTCTCCCTCTCTCTCTGCCCCTCCTCCGCTTGTACTATGTCTCTCTTGGTCTATTAAAAAATTTTTTAAAAAACGAAACAAACTCAGCCATTAAGATAGGACCTTGAGATGAATATTCATACAAAAAGTAACAGTAGCGTACAGATGGCAAAGGGAAATGACTGCACTGTGGAAACCAGGAAAGTTCTCTTCTGAGTGATTCAATTTCTCAAAATAAGAAGCAACATAATCAGTTGAGTGTGAGGATGGGGTGGATTTTGGAGGCTTCAGGAAAGAGAAGATGGTATGTCTAGAATACAGTGAGGCCTACATGCACAGATTAGACAGATATTTGGACTTAACTAAGGAATGGGATTTTTCTAGGCTAGCATAATTTGCAGGGAGAGAGAGGCAAGAGAGTTGAGGAAATATACAAGGATATGATTATGATGTTGGCGAAGGGTGGACATGATGACTTGAAGGGGATTGTGACAGAGAAAAAGTAGTTATATCAATGCATTATGGCTTCCAATGTGATAAAATAATTGTTACGTTGGGGCAGCAGAGGGAGTGAGAAAGCCAGGACAGGGGTGGACAGCGGATGCTATGAGGCAATGTCGATATTGCTAACAACAGATGCTACAATAGGAGGAAAGAACATCATCAGAGAAGAGGAAGTCGGGGGCTGAGAAGCAAAGGGGCAGATGCTGTGGGTGCCCTCCTATATCTCCTTGGTCCACTCCGGAGGTCATTCTAGATAGTTCTCAGAAATGCTGGTAGCTTTCTGCATCTCTGCCTTGAGGGTGTTCTCTGACCACAGGCATTTCCTTGGCCTGCATGAAGTTAATGTCCCAAAAGTGATTTCCAATCACTGAAGGAAGGGAATTAGTGGAAAAATTCCCCAACCTCACCACCCCTCTGACATACTCTTCTGAAGTATGCTCTACAATGTCTCAGAAGGCCCTTCGCTGTTTTGAGTCCCAGTTCCCACACAGGAGACCCATTCAGTAGTTCACCTATGACTGACATTTTTGTTTTGTCTCACTTTCTTACTGGGCTCCCTGGAATCACATTCTAAATAAATCACCTCCTTCAAAATCTTCATCCCAGGATTTGTTCAGGAGAAACTCATTTTATTTTATTTTTATTTGTTTTAAGTTTATTTATCTGTTTGATAGAGATAGAGACAGTGTGAGCAGGGGAGGGGCAGAGAGACAGGGAAAGAAAGAATCCCAAGCAGGCTCCACATTGTCAGTGCAGAGCCCGACGCAAAGCTTAAACTCACGAAACTGTAAGATCATAATCTGAACCTAAACCAAAGTCTGACACTTAACTGACTGAACCACCCAGGTGCCCCAGGGGAATCCATTTTAAAATAGTTGGGATTTGGGAAGGATAAACTATGCAGACATTGACATCAACTAGGAACAATTAAAAAATCTTTAACTATAGGGGCGCCTGGGTGGCTCAGTGGGTTAAGCATCTCACTTCAGCTCAGGTCAGGGTTTGTGAGTTCGATCCCTGTGTCGGGCTCTGCATTAACAGCTCAGAGACTGGAGCCTGCTTCTCATTCTGTGTCTCCCCCTTTCTCTGTCCCTTCCCTGCTCACTCTGTCTCTCTCTGTCTCTCAATAATAAGTAAACATTAAAAAATTTCTTTAAAAGAAAGAAAATCTTCAATTATATATGATAATGGGGTTATTTGCAGCTCCATTTTTTTTTCTAATTTTTTTAAATGTTTTACTTATTTCTGAGAGAGAGACAGCATGAGCAGGGGAGGGTCAGAGAGAGAGGGAGACACAGAATCTGAAACAACTCCAGGCTCTGAGCTGGCAGTCAGCACAGAGCCTGACGTGGGACTCGAACCCACGAACTGTGAGATCATGACCTGAGCCGAAGCCGGCCGCTTAACTGACTGAGCCACCCAGGTGCCCCTGAAGCTCTGTTTTTAAAAGCAACAGTATGCTATGTGTGTATATGTGAAGGCAACCATTGGAGATTGTCTGCATACAGCATAGAATAGTTTTATCGTGAAACACCATGCAGCTTGAGAAAATAATTACAGCTATAAATACAATATGGTCTTGAAAAGATATTCATGCTAAGTTACATGAAGAATGAAAGACAGGTAAGAAAGCTGTGGGGGGCACATGTGTGTGTATACACAAATATATAATTCCATAAATATATATGTATATGCTTTCTCTCTTCTCTCTCTTTCTCTCTCTACACACACACACACACACACACACACACACTTCTTAATTTTTCTTTAACAAGTATACAATATTTGTGTCCTTTAAGTTTAAAAAAAACAATAGCAGGTCCTTACCCCTAGTGCTGGGAACTGTGTCATCACAGAACTCAGAAATCTCACACAAAACACTGGGAGAAATTCTGTTGATCAACTGTTCTGGTCCTGATTTGTCCTTGACTAAGAGCTTTCTCGGGATGCCATGAGACTGACTCTCTGTACTAAAACCAGTCAAACTGAGATGGTCGATCACCTTAGGAAATATTTATACCCTCTCTTCCTTCCTTCCCCAGAAGTGGACACATGACAAAATAGAATCTTTCAGAGTCCTGGAAAGAAAGGCATGATGGGAGTGCAAGACATCATTATTATTCAGGAGACATACATTTTTTGCTGCAAAGACCCAGGGATAAAATCAACACATTTGGTTGATAATCCCCTTCTCATGTGCATGCTAGTTTGGCTTTCATTTTCATCTGCAGGGAGCCTTTAACAGCTGTTACTGTCAGGCCTTTGCACTCTGTTTCCAAACCCAGAGGAACCACACAGGGGCAGGAATGTTCAGAGAATGAAGTTGGAGGGGCTTAAGGAAAACTAGCTCCTCTGCACTGTTAGCTAGACATTCACCCCCGTTCTTTCCCTCTGTTTCAGTTCCTTGCTCTCCAGCTTTCACTCCCGGTGTACCAGACAGAGATTCTGGGATGAACACCAGCATGCCTGCTTGGTATGCATGCCATGTGGACGGTCCAGACCGGAGGCTCTCACTTCATTGTTCATGAGGTCTCTCTGTTAAATAATTTTTAATGTTATCGGAGGAGTTAAATGGCGCAGTTATTGGAAATATTACAAAGGCAAGAGGAAAAAGAAGTCATCCCTCTTACATTTCCCAGCCCTGTCACAGCTCACTCATCCCCAAATCTGACACCATTAGCTACAGAAGCCTTGCTCATTTTTGTTTAATTTATGGAGATTACGTATGATCTACTTCTGTCCTAAAAGAACTGAATTGCCCACATCTCCATGTAAAGAAAGTGTTTAGCCTTCTTTTCAAATCACTTACATGGTGTTATAACTTTGGCTGGGGAAGGTCTAAGGGAAGCCTAGATGCTCACCTTTGCCATGAGTGGAAGATCCCAAAACAAATAAGAAATCTCTGGTACAGATACTAAGCATCAGTATGTTTAGATACTCCACTAGGGAACTCTTCTTTTCTTTAAGTTTATTATTTATTTTGAGAGAGAGAGAGAGAGAAAGAGCGAGGAAGGAACAGAGAGATGGGGGCACAGAGGACCTGAAGAAGGCTCTGGGCTGACAGCAGAGAGCCCAATGTGGGGCTCTTATTAACAAAGCATGTGACGATGACCTGAGCCGAAATCAGACACTGAGCCACCCAGATGCCCCATCCACTAGGTGATTCTAATATTCAGTTTGTTCCAGTTCCTTCTTGTATTTCAATTCATTCATTCATTCATTCATTCATTCATTCATTCAATACACAGGTGAAGTACCCTATAGAAGATGAGATTGTCGTCAGTGAGAGTAACTAGGGCATGCTTTACATAGGAGGTCATATTTAACCAGGTAAGAATTTAAGTCTGAAAGCCCTGAAATCCGAGTTTGAGTCCTGACTCCACCATGGCTAGCACTGTAAGTGTATGCAAGTCATTTCCTTCTATGAAGTGTTTTTTCTCATTTACAAAATATGCTCCAAAGTTAATAAAGATCAGCCTAGATAATGCATGAGAACAAGTTTTGTAAGCTTTCGAGTATACCCGATGTTTTCATTGTTAGTGACGACATACTGGCTATTGAGCTGCGTTCCCTATAATCAGTCCCCAACCTAGCTTTCCAAATGTATGTTCAAGTTTCTCACTTTAAACCCGAGGCTTCTTCTTTTATTGCATGTTCATCTATAGCTGGACTGATTTATTCTACTTTCCTAAAACCTGCCATGTGTAGTCCCATAGACCCGTCTTTGCTAATACCATTTCCTCCTGAGAATACCTCTTGTCCCCAGTTCTGTAATCTTTACTCAGCTTTCCCAACTCGATTTATTGATTAACTTGAATATCAGGTACCTTCAAACTATGCTAATTCACACTGATCCCCCTTTCCAAGGATCTTACAGCCAATAACACACTGCATCATAACATGCCTTGGTTGAATGTTTTTCATATGTTTATGTCTTATTTCTCCAACTGGTTTGTAAATTCCTTCAAGAATCCATACCATGGGTTACACTGCTTTGCTCAGCTACAAAAGCTTGTACCAAATTGATTTGTATCAATGCGTACTTGGAAAAAAGGAAGAAGGAAGGAACAAAGGAATGAAGGAACGAAGGAAGGAAGGAAGGACGGAAGGACTTGATATGTCTTGACAACTTGGTCAAAATAAATTGATTATTTAGTTTTTAGACCTATTTCTAGATTCTCTATTCTATTTAATTGGTCTTTGTCTCTATACTTATATCAATATCACTCTGTCTCAATAGCTACAGCTTTATAGTGAGTTTTAAATTCATGTACTGTAAGTCCTAAAAAGGGGAGAGAAGGAAGGAAGGGAAGAATATAGAAGGATGATTAGAAGGAAGAGTTATTGACAGTCCTAAACTTTTAATCCTTGATGCAGTTGTTATATCATCCACCCAGTTTTAAGTGTTGAACTCGACAATAGCAATGCCTGCATACTGCCTACACCTATAACCTGAACAACCTCTTGCCCTAAACATATTTACCTACTCTTTCCCCATCTGAACCTTGCCTTCTTGTCCAGTTTGATACTTTAAGCTTCAATTATACCGTGACTAAATGAGGCTTATTTCTTCTACCTCTACTTCTTCCCTCCTTTATTTTGAACATGAGGAGGTAGAAGCCTGATGATAGTTTCCTGGCAAGAATATTTGAGACGCCTGCCCTTTGGTCAGTGCTGCTCTTTGACCCAGGAGAGAGAGGTCTAGACCGTGGCTGGAGTCCTGTATTCAACCCCCTTTTCTGCTTGTCATCCAGCTACAGTCTCCTCATCAGCCAAGTAGTCCCTGGGGCCAGGACTAGTGCTCAACTAAATCCCATGTCCGTCTCTAGATCACATCATGAGAGACGAATTTCCCACTCAAATGGCCCCAAGCCACGATCCAGGGCCTGTATGTACTCCTCCTGGGTCTGTCTGTCCAAGAGGGAGCTACACTCTCAGTGCGCAAGCCCACAGGAATGGCTGATAGGCAGTGGCTTGCGGGCAAGGCGGACAGAATTTGTACGTAAAAGCTGAGATGTCCATGTGCATTATGTGAAGCGCAGGTGGATAGAAAGAGAATTGAGGTGGATAAAAAGCTAACCGTCTATATGACAACGCTCTAGGTTATGGGAGTCCCAGAATCCTGAGTTCAAATCTGGCTTCCAGGTCATAATTCAGGTATTTGAGTGACGGTAGGAGGATAAGAACATATTTTATGTGAGATTTTTTAAAATCTCAGTACGATACTTCCTAAATCTTCAGACATACGGGAATCCCTGATTATACTCTTGCTATGCTATGGGACCAACAAATTAAGGACATGCTTACATTTGAGAATAAATAGTCCTTTTAAAGCCCTTCCCACTCCTCACTTATTTTATATGAACTTTGAAATATAACTTACTGACATACCATTTACCAATAATGAAGTGTATAGATTTAGAGTGTGTAATTTAGTGAGTTTTGACAAATAGAGACCTGTGTAATCGCCATGTCGATCAAGATAGTTCATATTTCCATAATCCTTCAAAATTTCCCTCGTACCCCTTTTTTTTAAAACACTTCTCCCTCATTCATGATCCAGAAAACCACTGATTTGTTTTCTATTGCTATAGATGCTTTTTGCCTGCTTGAGAATCTTGTCTAAACTGAATCATACGGTTATTTATTCTTTTGTATGTAGTTTCTCTTGTTCAGAATAATGCTTTAGCTTTATCTTCTTTACTTCAGTAGATGTAAGTTGTAGCATTGTTTAAATTCATATTTTCCTGACGTCAAATGGTGCCAAGCATCTTTTAATCTGCCTATTGGCCATGATTATACCTTCCTTTGTGAAGTGTTCAAATAATTTGGTTTTTCTTTTTAATTGTGGATTTTTTTTTTCTTACTAAGTTGTAAGAGTTTTTTATTCTGGATACGAGTCCTTTGTCCATGTGTGTGCTACAAATATGTTTTTCCCCTTGTAAAATTTGTCTCTCAAAAATCTGTTTCGGGGGTGGGGGAGAGGGAAAGGGGGGTGATGGGCATGGAGGAGGGCACTTGTTGGAATGAGCACTGGCTATTCTATGGAAACCAACTTGACAATAGAGTATTTAAGGGAAAAAAAATCTGTTCAATGGTGTTTTTCAAAGAACAGAAATTGAGGGGCGCCTGGGTGGCTTAGTCGGTTAAGCGTCCGACTTTCGCTTGGGTCATGATCTCACGGTTCGTGGGTTCGAGCCCCGCGTCGGGCTATGTGCTGACTGCCAGTTCAGAGCCTGGAGCCTATTACAGTCTGTGACTCCCTCTCTCTCTGACCCTCCGCTGCTCACGCTGTCTCTCTCTCTCTCTCTCCTAAAAATAAATAAAACATTTAAAAAAAAACAACAACAAAGAACAGAAATTGAGAATTCTGGTGAAGTCCAAATAACAGGATTTTTGTGCCTTGTCTAAAAAAATATTTGCCTATCCCAATCTATAAATATTTTTCCTAGAAGTTTTAGAGTTTTAGTATTTATATTTAGGTCTATAATCCATTTTGAGTGTATTTGGTTTTGTGTGTGGTGTAAGGTAAGGGTTGCGATTCAGTATTGTTTGTTTTGTTTTGTTTTGTTTAGAGATATCTAATTGTTCCAGCACCATTTGTTGAAAGCATTATTCTTTCCTTATTGATATGTCTTGGCAATTGGCCAAAAAGAAATTGATTATTTATTTTTGACCTATTTCTAGATTCTCTATTCTATTTTATTAGTCTGTGTCTCTATACTTCCATCAGTATCACTCTATCTCACCAGCTACAGCTTTACAATGAGTTTTAAAATCATACACTGTGACTCCTAAAACTTTATCCTTTTTAAAAAATGGTTTGAATAATCTAGAATTTTTTATATCCATAAAATATCAGAATAAGCTTATAAATTGCTATTTAAAAAGCCTGGTGGAAATGTTGAATAAAATTGATATGACTTATAGATCAATTTGGGGAGACTGACATCTGAACAATAATGAGTGTTCTAGTCCATAAATAATATGTCTCTTCACCTATTAGGTTCTTTTAAATTTTTCTCAGCTAATTCAACCTTGCATTCCTGACATAAATCCCATTTCTTAGTTTATAATCCTTTGTATATATTGTAGACTCAATTTCCTACTATTTTGTTAAGAATATCTACACCTATGTTTAGAAGGGATATTGGTCTATAGTTTTCTCTTGGGAGATGTCTTTGTTTGGCTTGGTGTAAGAATAATATTGGCCTCATATCTGAGTTTGAAGTCTTTTCTGAATTAATTTGTGTTGGATTGGTATTATTTCTGCCTCCAATATTTGATATAATTCAATAATTTGGGCCTGGAGTCTTCCCTGTAGAAAAATTTTAAATTATGAATTTAATATGTTTAATAGATGTAAGGCTTTTCAGGTATTCTGTTTCTTCTTGTATCATTTTTGGTAATATCGTTCTTTAAAGGAATTTTTTTCCATTTCATCTAACTTGTTTAATATGTTGCCACAAAGTTGTTCTAATGTTTTCTGATTTTTTCCCCCCATGGGGAAATGTTCAAAATTGATAAAGTGAAAAAAGTTGTACCTGATTGTCTTTTTAATGTTTGAAGACTCTATAGTGATATTTCCTCATTCATTTCCAATATTGGTTATTTTCCCTTTCATTTGTTTATTGCTCGGTCATTCTAGCAAGATATTTAATAATTTTAACTTCTCAAAGAATCACCTTTGGCTTTACTGATTTTCTCTTATAAATGAAGTTATCTACTTCATTTATATCAACTATTATTTTTATTTTCTTTCTTCAACTGACTTTGAGATAATTTGTTCTTGTTTCTTAGCTTTTCAGGAGATCCTTGGTTTTAGGCACTTCTTTTCTAATGTAAACATTTACGTTTTCTCTTTAAGCACTATAAAAGGTGTTCCCACAAAAAGTAATATATTATGACTTATTATTATTAAGTTCAAAATATTTTCTAATTTCCCCCATGATTTTTTCTTTGACACATAAGATATTTAGAGGTCTGTTGCTAATTTTCCAAATATTAAGTGATTTTCTAGAAATATACTTTTCATTCATTTCCAATTTAGTTATATTATAGTCCAAGAATATACCTTGAATGACTCCAATCCCTCTAAATTTACTAAGACTCATTTTTATCTTGTGTATGGCCTATTTTGGTGAATATTTATCTGTGCACATTAAAAGATACATATGCTTTCACTTTTATATATATGTGTCAATTAAATTAAGATAGTTAATAATGATGTTTAAATCTTCTCTACACTTGTTACCTTGATTTTTCTTTTCACTTGGTTTATCAATTGCCAAGTGATGTGTATAGAAATCTCCAATTATGATTAAGTAAATGTCAAGTTTTCCAATCATATTTAGAATTATTACACTTTCCTCTTTGATTGACCCTTTTATCATTGCAGAATGTCTTATTTGTCTACAAAAACATTTCTTGTCCTCAAAGCTACTTTGTCTTTTATTCATATAGCTGCTGCAGGTTCCTGTGATTCTAGTTTTCTTGGTATACTTTTCCCATTCTTCCCCTTTTATCCTACCTGTATCTTCATATGCAAAAGGAGTTTCCTGTAGGCCAGATTTAGTTAGGTTCTGCCTTCCCATCCAATACCACACTGTCTGTCCTTCACTTCAACTATTTTCTTCAACAAATCCATGGGTTGGTTTGACAAAGTCTGCTGTATTGCTATTTACTCTCTATTTTTTCCATGTTCCTCTGTATCATTTTCCCTCTCTTTTTGTACTCTCCGAATTTTTAAAATACGTTTTGTTATTTCGCTCTATTTTATTATTGGTTTATTAGTCTAAAAAAATTAACCATTGCTATGGGCTTTACACATCTTATCTTAACACGATCTACATTTAACATATTATTTCATGAACAAAATAAGGAATTAATTACAGAGTTCCTTGATCTCCCCATCTCTCTTTTGTACTATTATTGTCTTATATTTTACTTTGGCAAATGTCATAAGCCCCACAGGCATTGTTATTATTTTTGTTTTATTTATTTTTTATTATTCTAAAAATATTTTTTAAATATTTATTTATTTTTGAGAGAGAGAGACACACACAGAGTGTCAGCAGGGAAGGGGCAGAGAGTGAGGAAGACACAGAATCCGAAGCAGGTTCCAGGATCTGAGCTGTCTGCACAGAGCCCAACGTGGAGCTCAAACTCGTGAACCATGAAGCCATGACCTAATTCCAAGTCAGTAGCTTAACCGACTGAGCCTCCCAGGCGTCCCTATTATTTTTACTTTAAATGGGCAATTATCTCTTAAATAAGTTTAAAAAAACATATTTACTCATATATTTATCATTTCCAGTGTCCCTTGGTCCTCTGTATAGATCCAAGCTTTTATTACTATTTTTGAAGGATATAGTCATTGATTTTAGATTTCTAGATTGAGAAATTAACTTTTTTTAAAATACTTTTTTGTAATTTTTTAAAGTAAGCTCTATACCCAACATGGGGCTTGAACTCATGACCCCAAGATTAAGAGTCCTATGCTCTACCAACTGAGGCAGCCAGGCACCCCTGAGAGGTTGACTTTTTATCTTTGTTTTTGTTTTGTTCTTTCAGAACTGTAAAGATATTTATATGATATCCTTTGGCTCATATTACTTTTGATGGGAAGTCTGTAGGGTTTTCTGTCTGTCTGTTTGTTTTATTGCCCTGTATATAATGTATCTTTTTCTTTCTTGAATGCTTTTTTAGATTTTTCTTTATTATTGGTTTTCAGTAATTTCATTATAATGCCCTGTGGTGTGGTTTCTTTGTTTACCCTGCTTGAGTTTTGTTAGACTTTTTCTATCTGGAGGTATATAGCTTTTATCAAATTTGGAGGGAATATTGAACCTATTCATTCAAATATATTTTCTTCCTCTACTCTCTTCTCCTAAGATTCCAACTACATACATTTGATTATGTGGTATTTTCTCAAACATCTGTTCCTTCTCATTCTTTTTCCCTTCTATGCTTTAATTTGAATAACATCTATCATTGTATTTTCAAGCACATTGATATTTCTTCTTGCAATGTATAATCTGCTATTACTCCCATTAAGTTAATTTTTAATTCTGGGTACTGTATTATCCAGCTCTAGAAATTCCATTTGATTCACTTTTACATCTTTTATTTCCCTCCTTATTATGTTCTTATTTTTATTTAAATCCTTGAACATATTGATAACAGTGATTTTATGCTTATAATAGATGTTTATCTGTTCTTTCTATCACTTCTGCATCTGCTTCTATTGATTGGTTTCTCTCTTAATTATGGGTCACATTTTTTCTGTCCCTCTCCCATCTCCCTCTTTTTTTTCCATATCTGGTTATTTTTTACTGGATACTTGGCATTCTAAATATTATATTTTCAAATACTGATTTTGTTGTCTTCCTTCAAAGAGTATTGAGTTTTGTTTGGGCAGGCAATTAAAATACATGGGATCCTTTTAATCCTCTCAAAAGAAGGATTTTAAACGTTGTGTTTAGATTAACATTCACTACATATCTAGTTTATATCTGACCCTCTGGGTTCTCTCTAATTTGACAGTTTGGAACTTGAATATATCCTAGTCTTCTCTCTGAGAATCATTCAGCCTGTAGCTACCCGTATGTTTTGGTTTGTTTTGTTTTCATGACATTTGTTCTTGCTTAGCCTTACAGAGTCTTACCTAACAAGTCTCTTACTTAGTATTCAGCAACCACCTCAGAGGAACCACTGTGCTGGATTTTAGGGTTCTTTCTCTGTGTCGTTCCCGCCAACATGGTACTCAGCAAACTTAAGCCTCCTCATTCTCACCAAATTTCAATTACTGTATCTTCAACTCAGCCAGACAACTGTGCTCTCCTTAGGCTCTTGCGTATACATTGTGCTCAAAAAAACTTGCTTCCACGCAGAGAGCCAAGGCAATAGTAGGAATCACCTGTTTGTTTCCCCTCCCTCAGGGATCATAGTCCTGTGCTGCCTTTTATCTATCTCTGAAAACAGTTGCTTCACATATTTTTTCCCAATTTTTCCAAGGTTTTTTAATTTGTTTGTTTTTGTTTGTTTGTTTGTTTAATGCTAGGAGGACAAACCCAGGACTAGGGATTAAGACATAGCTGGAAACATAATTCACCTCACATGGTTTTTAATTCCCTCACACTTCTGATGTTATCTGTGGTCTGGCAGTGTCTCTTATTTTTCCTTTGGGAATCTTCCTTTTAATCTCCTCCCCGCCTGTGTTAGGGAAAGAGGTTAGAGAGGGTATACAGGTATGTTTTCAAAAGGAATGGGGCACACTTTTCTGAGAATGATTGGCAAATATTTAATTCTGAGAAATAGAAAATAAGCATCCATGTCTTTTAGGAATCCAGACAATATTTGAGTATGGGAGACAGACATCAGCCAGCTCTGGGTTAAACAGGATAAAGTTTGGCAAAAGCTTTCTTAGTGATGCCATCAGCTTCTGGGATTTTCTGACACACCTTTTCCCACTAACCACTGGACACAGGATACCCTGACTCTTCATCTTTCTGACTCAAATTCGATTTTCCACTAAGTGTGAAATGAATTTCTTATGAGATGCTAATGACTTATAAAACTCTATATGGTGTTCTACTAAAATTTTTAGAACATCTAGAACTGTAACTTGAAAGAATGAGTCACTAATTGAGGGAGTTTAGGACTCAGCCAGAAGTATGGGAATGAACATGAACAGACGGGATGTCTCCCAACACCCCTTATATAGACTGGAGTGAAAGACAGGACAAAAACAGCATTCTAACAAAGAGCTAAGAAGAAAAGAAGAACACCCACTATTTCACCTCTTCAATAACCCCACACTCATTACAAAGCTTGGCCTAGTCTGGCAATAACCTCTGCCCCTCCTTCCCTTGCCCATTAGCCTGAGACAGTGAATTATGGTGGAAGGCAGGAGCGCTCCCTGCCTCTAGGGGGAAAATAACTTTAATCTCATCAGAGGCCTGGAAAAGGGACTATTAAAAGAGTTAATGGAAGAAACTTCTGAAGAGATGAGTCAGGCTGTGACAAACTAAAGTCATTTTTTGACTCAAGAAGGAAAAAAGAAAAAGAAAGCCGGTGATACAGACCCTGTGGCTCTGATGGCCTCCAAGTCCCCTATCAAATCAATCCTAAATGCAGTAGAGTCCTGATAATGTAATGAAGGACTCCAAAGGTGATGTGGTGAATTTGGTCACAAGGGTAAAATGGGGAAGAAGCATAGTCCAGTACAAAGAATGCTATCTCACAATGTGACCTGGATTATAACTGGGAGGAAAAGAGGGTTAGTCTGTTTTAAAACCCTGAAGGCAAATTGTTGGAGTTTCAAAAGTTCCGAGTTGGCAAGTTCTCCTTAAATTGCAAACATACATACAGTAAAATTGGACTGTAGTTTAGCAAATAAAATAACCAGGCTGATCAAGACGTGAGAGAATAAAAGGAAGCTCTTAGAGTCTAGTCAGCAGTGAAAATATGCCCACAAAGCAAATGTTCCCAGTCACCCCAGGAGAAACAATGAAATGATCATATTCTGATGGTTTAGATTTGCCAAGCTCTCTGGGACATTTGTAGATTTAGTTTGTAATCAGCAGAGATAAAAGAGGGTACAAGTCTTTTTGACCATGCTTATTCTGAGAAGATCTATCAAAGGATGCACAATTTGGAGAACAGAAGTGTGATCATAGAACTAGTGTTCTTTCATAATGATCCCAAACATAGATCTTCAAATATATCTTGGAAACAATGATGCATGTAGCTACCAGTCCTTAAATATCACGAAGATAGTTAATTGGGCAGAGTTACTCCGGTTTCGCTACCCCTATGCCCCCAGATTTGAGAAACTGCATCTTTAGAAACTCTTGGACTCCTCTTGAAGCCCTTTCGTGAGTGAATCATGTCTCATTCCAGGGAGATGGAAAGCCACAGAGATCTGGGCTTCTCACACTCTTAAAAATTATTGGGCTAATATCAAAATAGTACCAAGTAATATATAGAATCCCAAGTCAGCTCCACCTAGTGTGAACCATCTGATTGCCTTAAATGAGATAAGAAAGTGAGATTAAATGTCATACACTGAGTATCTATTAGGTATCAGGCGCTCTCCACACTTCATCTATAGAAGACACTTCTGTTTCATGGTGACTATAATTGATAATCGTATGTTGTATAATTAAAGCAGTGAAGAGAATAGAACTTCAGTGTTCTCACCAAAAAAAAGGGATTAAAAAGTAAATATGAAATAGATGTGTTACCCAATTATGGGAATTCTTTTGCAACGTGTATGTATATCATATCATCGCATTGTATACTTTAAATATATTGCAAGGTTATTTGTCAATCATACCTCAATAAAGGTGGGGAAAAAGGAAGGTGTTTTTGTTTTAGAATATCTGGCATTCACTTCCCCTTTCCATTATCTTATTTCTCTTCATTGGAATGCCTTTACTTCACTGAATATTATCCTTTGGAGAAATCGTCATCAGCAATGCCCTTCACTCCCGAGCAAGAAGTGGCCTCAGTAGCCCTATATAGGACAATTAGATGTTTCCTCTCTGATATTTCAAATAAGATCAGAAAGCCAAAGAGACTGACCGTGGTGGGTCAATTCCACTTTATTGCGCATGCTCAGGCTAGTTTCTGTTACAAAATTGTTGCTATATTTTCAACCTCTGAGCCTCCAGAGCTCCTCTGGTTCACCCCATCCCCATGCCTGATTCTTCAGGTGCTTGTGGACATTCTAAAGTCCCGATAGCCTTGCAATGAATTACTTTTCCTGAATTTAACCCCAAACTTATTTTCTTATAGTGACAGCATCCTTAATGATATACCACCTTGCTTGCATAATTCTCAGATACTAACAATTAAAACCATTCTGCAGAGGAGAAAATTATAGCAAAGAAAGGTTAAATGTCATGCCCACAGTCACAGAGCTAGTAACTGGGAGATGGAGGGCTCAAATCTGGGTGTGCTCGATCCTAAGTTTCACATATTTAACCTATATCGTGCTGATTCCCATCTGTAGTTTTCAAGTGGCTTCCTCAAAGATTATCGATGTCCCACATGCTGATCCAAGATTTTTCACTGTTGAAATTGAATAATGTCAGTGTTGCCCATTTTGAAGAAACAATAACTTAATGGATAGAATGTTTTCAATTTTAAATTTTCTTCCCATAAATTTTTCTTAAATCTTTGGTGGTTTCCACTGCTTGTCTGTGAGGCAGACAACAAAACAAATGAAGAAGCAGCAAATGAATATTAATGGAAAAACTCAGAAACAACAGATCGTGCCTCCCTCAAGAGTCTGTTTTTTGCATCGACATTTTATGTTGCATACCTATAATATAGTCATTTTCTGCCCGTAAAATTGTCCCCAGTTCAAATGCTGGAATTAAATACATCCATATTTCATAGCATTATGCAAGGAGCACTATGATTTTTAAGCTGTCTGCCACCTCACAAAGTTTAAGAAAAATTGCCCCAAGTAAGTCTACAAGACAATAGCCACAGGACATTTTGGGTGGGGTTGGTCATATCACCTTTAGGAAACTCAGCCCTTGATCTATATCCAAAGCCATCAGATTTTGAGGATAAGGACGTTGGCACCTGCTGGATTCTACAAGAATAATGTCATTTGTCAGCCTAACTGCAAGACCCAGAATCAGTTTAAGGGGCTTGAAATCTCATTTTAATTCTTGGCCTGGACACAAGTAAAATGCCTTGGGCCTAGAGAAAGGCCAGTGTATGGTATATTTATTGGCTGTGACTACAAATCTGGTTAACTTGATGGGGATTTATAGAAAAGGGATAAAGCAAAGCCAGATTGTGCTTTTGGCCACAGATGCATCAGGTTAATAAGACACAGGATAGTAGCCAGGCCTTAACTCGGAAGAGTAGCCCAGTCAGACTTTCCAAGGTCTGAGGATTAATATAATGAGAGTGGAAAGTGGACCCCTGGACCTTCTTTCCAGAGTCCCAGCTTCTCCTCCAGCACGATCCTATTTTACCTGCACCCCTTCCTGTTTTCTGATTTTTTTCCCCTCAAGTTACCTCTCCTCCAAGATGGCTACTGCTTCTGAAATTTCCTGTTCACCAAGAAGCCAGACCAAAGTAAAATTATTTAAAATTTGCTTTGGGCCAGCAGTGACCATCCCGTAGGTCATCCTGCCCACACAGTTTATTATCTAGCAAAACAAAATGTTTCCCCAGGAAATGAACTATCTACTACCCTCCACATCCTGAATATAAAGCATTTACCATTTTTAGTTGTGTTGGTGTTCTCTTTTTTACATACTGGCTATAGCAATGTAAATACCACTTTAGCCTATTGACTATGTAATCTAATTTGAAACAGCTCTGCCTTGGTATTGCCATCCCGAGGTCTGTACATCCCATAGTCTGTGACTGAAATGTTCTAGGTTGTAACAGATTGGAGCCCATCATTTTAGATGAAGTAAACTTTCAAATAAATATATAGGTAGTGAGGCTTCAGGGAGAGACCCAGGGATCATGGTCCCTCAGTGAGCCATTCCCTTAAAGAGGCAAAGCTGCTTCTCATCTTTCCTTGCGAGTAGCTGTATCAATTTCCATATGGTCTAATGTCCCTCCGTTTTCCAGGCTTCTACCACCCACAGAGTTTAAAAACTACTTCTGTGACATCTAGAAATGGCGGGGGAGCCCTTCCATCCCTCGCCGCTGATCTTTATTACCGCATGTCACCAGGCAGTGCACTGGGCTCGTTTTGTTTACTTCCATCAGCCATTTATATTGAGGTATAATCCTGGATCCTAAAAAGAAGAACACTTTATGTCCCAAGTGAGTGATTCACACTCAACACTACACTGACACATTCCATGGGATGTAAAATTCTCTGTTCCTGTGATTTCAAACCCATCAGCATAATTTTCTTCCACATGGTACAGGTAAATCATTGAATCATTTATCACCCAGGGCTTTGTAAGCCAGATCTCATAAAATCTCGGGAGTAGATTGTGCTAACAAAGCAGCTAGCAACCAACTACGATGATCAAATTTTTCCTTCCACAATCTGTTCCTCATTTAGAGAGAAAATGCTAAGGAAATTAAAAATTAGTAAGCTTTACCTCTTTATTGGTAACAATATGAAAAGCATAACGATTTTCTTTAGAATAAAAGTCTTATATGAGGGTTTTATAATAAAAAGGAAAAGTTGGAATCTCTTGTTCTTCTGGTAGATGGATGGTCATTCTCTGGGAAAGCAAAGCATTTCAGAAAGTATACCCTGTCTTACACTCCCCATGCTTAGACTTAAATCCACAGGGATAGCATACTGAATGAGAAAAGTTTATGCTTCGATGAAAAGGTTCTATGACAATCAGAGAAGTCAACCCTTAAACATTCCAGTAAGGAAAAATAGTACCTGGGTAAAGATGTTCTAAAGACAAATCTCTCCGCAATCAAACCTCATTTACTTCTGAAATGGTACCACCAATTGCTTTGCTGGGAAATGAGATCAAATCAAGAAAGCATTTTCTAAAGGCCAAGGTTTCAATTTGACTTGTTCATTGCTTGGTTCTTTATATTTACAAACAGGGGCACACAGAGAGCAGTTCAAGAACAGAGGAGATCATAGTTTCCCATCACCAGGCCCCTCTGTGCATACCTGAGTGCCGCACACCTGATTACAAAAAGGAAGACTATAAACTCGAATCGTCAGAGGGCATAGAAAATGATGAGGCAGCATGACCTCAGGTAGAAACTGAACAGAGCCTGAATATGTAAATGGTTTGATATGATTTTAAAAGATGAGATTCAGGAACTTTAATTCCGGTCACTGTGAACATTACTTTCCTCTTGGAAATGGCAAATTAAACTATCATTATTTCTGTGAGGAAACAGTGTTTCTATTTCAAGGCAGTGAGGTCACTGTTATTTCAATGATCGCTGGCCCTAAAAACAAGGTTGCGTAAACAACTCTCTCATTTAGTATGTGGAATGCCCAACCACACCTTCTTGCCTTTGGGGATTGTTTTAGAAAAAAATACCCATCAGTACACTTCTTGGGCTGTTAGAAGACATTAAGGTAAACCCTAAGCTCTCTTCAAGATTAGGACAAGCTCCAGACAAACCTGGAAAGTATATGTCCCCCTGCCATGGGAGGAATTTGAGTACAGCAGGATAGGTCTAGAGAAGTTGTCTGACAGAAGTGCAAGTAGACCCAGAGGGTCAGGGTACGTTGGAGGTTACTATGGGAGTATAGCTAAGAATCTGTTTTCCCTGGCAAATCAGCCAGAAACGGGAATCTAGAAAGCAGGTTCCCCAAAGAGTGATTAATTTGAGGCATAGAAGGAGAAAATCAGTAGGGGAGGAACAAACAGAGCACTTCTCTCGGTAAAGATGAGGGAAGCAAGCCATAAAGTTCCATGCAGGCTGTAGATCTGCACCGGGGTGGAGTGAGAGGATGTAGGGGAGGAAAGATTCGGCCCCTGGGGAAAAGGGCTCACTACGCAATATAGAGATACAGAGCATGAGCCTATTTTCATGGGAATGATGACCAGGTTCTCAGAACCCAATGGAGAATCCAATGACCAGGTTCTTAGAGAACCAGAAATCACCGATGCCAACTCCATGAGGAGCTGAGGGAAGGTGCATTGTGACCCTTGCCTATTATGAATATTTGTGCCAGACTGAACCTGCAGGGGAGAATAGGTATGGTGTAGTTATTAAGGGCTAAAGAAAGAAGATTCTAGAAATCTAACAGGTCAGTACCATATCTCTCAGTTTGCTATGCAGACACAGTGGGAAGGGCACCAGTTTCAGCATCATAGGGCTTAGTGTGGGTGTCAGCCCTACAGCAGGCTGGCCACCGTGCATGCTGGTTATAAGCGCCAGATGGGCAACTCTTGTTGCTTAGGCCTGAAGCCAGTTTTATTTCACTGAGTACATTTCTTCATCTCTTTGTGTCAGTTTCCTTACCTATAAAATGGACAATAATTATAGTATTAGTCTCAACCACTACTGAGAATATTAAATGAGGGCATACATGTAAACACTTAGACCTGTGTCTGAATCCACTAATTACACAATCAACATTGACCATTATTATTATTATAAGGCATCGAGGGTACTCAGGCTCTATTAATTTCTATTTTTTCACCTATAAATAGACACAACAGAACCTGTCTCATGGAGGGATTATAAATATTTAAATGAGATTTAAATTAGTTATAGAGAAACTACATCATGTTTGGCCCTGAATAGGTGGATCAGTTAAGAATGCTCTTGTGTCCTAACAACAGAAAACACTACTAACAATGATCTAAATGTATGTAGAGTGAATTTTTGTCTCAAAGACAATAATCCAGTTTGGACATTCTTCACATCTAGTCGGAGACTTCCTGAACAGCATCTCTATGATTTCTTTGATTGTCACAGTCCTTACTTAAGATAGGAAGAAAGAAGAGGGGACACTGTGAGCTACATACAAAGCAAAAATATATGCAGGGGTAAGTTTGTAAGACAAAATACAGGAGGCTCAATTAACTTTGGGTTTCAGATGAATAAACAAACAAATTTTTAGGATAAGTATCCTAAGCAATATTTGAGACATACTTACACTAAACACTTGTGGTTTATCTGAAATGCGAGTTTACCTAGGCACCCTGTATTTTATCTGCTAGATCTGGCAGCCCTAATCCAGGAACACCTAATGAATTCCTGCTGCACCAGGAATGGCTGCTAACGGTAGCCATTAGCCACAAAGGAGCCTGGGAAAGCATGTGATTCTATTATCCTTTCTAGTTGGCAAAGGACAAAGGGAGTAGGGAATAAAAGTAGGTTGGTCAACTAACATTCCCTGCCTTAGCAGGTGTTCAGTAAATGTGCATTTCTTCTTCTGACCCCCTCCTCAAAGACCGGATTGTCCCTTACACAGGAAAAAAACCATAATCTGCCTCATCACCGTGAAGTATCATATAATTAATGTCAACAGATGAAATGAGCAATTTTCGTATTTTTAAAACAGAGATCTGGGGTGCCTGGGTGGCTCAGTCAGTTAAGTGTCAGACTTTGACTCAGGTGACAAACTCCTGGTTGGCAAGGTCGAGTCCTGCATCAGGCTCTGTGCTGACAGCTCAGAGTCTGGAGCCTGCTTCAGATTCTGTGTCTCCCTCTCTCTCTTTCCTCCTGCACTCGTGCTCTCTCTCTCTCTCTCTGTGTCAAAAATAAATAAAGATTTAAAAAATTTTTAAAAAAGGGAGAGAGAGAGATCTGAAGCTTCATTGACCAATCTAGTGATAGACTACACAAAACATATGCAGTCTGATTTTTTGCTATTCAATTATATCTGTGCTAATAGGCTTCCCTGACCCATATGGAAGTTTCTTTTCTATGTTTTGAAAGCAGGGTTAGCAGAAGGTAAAGTCAGGCACCTAGGGAGCAAAATTTAAGGAGACACTCACTCTCCCTCACTTTGTGCAATCTCCTTAAATTATGTGCCCAACGTACCTTACTTGCCTCACCCTGGTACCTGGCCTGTGTGAAACAGCTGTGTTTCCTTTACTTAATTAGGCCAAAGAATGAACCACTGATGGCTCTCAGGTCTTAAACTCCCAAATACAGTTACAAATGAGGAGTCATCAACTCTGTTGGTTAGTTCTGTAGAGAGGGCTTTGGGGGACTTACATCATCTAGTTTAGCTTAGTGACCCCAGGTTTTCTGTGCATGCTAGGGGTATTCTTTACCCCCACCCTCTCCCCAGTGCACAGGAATGTATAGGGCTCTTACTCCTTCGGCGATAACTCTGTGTCAGTGTACATTAGGGCCCCTCAAAACACTATGACCTCATTGCAACATCTCTTTGATTATAGACAGCCTCCCACTTTCTACCAGACAAGAATACAACCTCAAGGTTCTAATGTGATTTGGCTCTATTTTCTTTATGTGCCATAAAACACTGTAAAATTATTACTTTTTAAAACTTTTCCATTGTTCTCTCCTTTTTATCTCTTCACCCTCTACTTCTCTCTTTGATACTCATTACCAACAAGATGGTGACAGGATATACTAACAGCTTATCACCTCTCTCACCCTAAATCTTGGGAGAAATTGAAGGTCAGAGGATAACTATTTGGGACAGCACCATCCATCTCAAAGGGCTCAGAGGCCTTCTTAGCTAATGTAGAGACCTTAAGAACTAGCAAGTAAGCCTAAGAAAGAGGAGGTATGCTACTTTAGCAAAATACAGATAGGGTTTATAATTTTAAAAAGAGCAAAACTATCTCTATTTTTTAAGTTGATTTATTTATTTTGAGAGAAATAGAGAAAGCACAAGCAAGGGAGAGGCAGAGAGAGGAGAGAGAATCCCAAGCAAGCCCCTTGCTGTGAGCACAGAGCCTGACATGGGGCTTGAATTCATAAACCGTGAGATTATGACCTGAGCTGAAACCAAGAGTCAGACGTTTACCTGACTGTGCCACCTAGTCGCCCCCCCGACCTTTTTTTAAAGTAGGTTTTATGCCCAGCATGGAGCCCAGTGCAGGGCTTGAACTCATGACCCTGAGATCAAGACCTGAGCTAATATCAAGGGTCAGACGCTTAACAGACTGAGCCATCCAAGTGCATCAGAATTATTTCTATAGAAGGAATGTATGCATCTCACGTAAGATTAGACCTAGAAGAAATTCTAGAAGAAACTATACATTCATGGTGCTAAGAGTATCTGCCTTTAATTATTCTGGAGAGATCTCGGGCTCTGTGTTGAAAGCTCAGAGCCTGGAGCCTGCTTCTGATTCTGTCCCTCTCTCTGCCCTTCCCCTGCTAGTGCTCTGTCTCTCTCTTTCTCAAAAATAAAAATAAACATTAAAAAAAGATTTAAAACATTATTCTGGAAACATCTAGTCATAGCCACTTCTGGTAGAAGACCAAACTTATAAAAGAAGCACCACCTTGCTCACATATTCCACCAGAACAAAGCTCACTCACTATTTTTGATACCAGGAAGAGTTCTGGAAGGAAACTATCCCTGCTCCCACCATTAGTATCCAGACGAAGCCTGCAGCCATTGAATATTAGTAAGGCCTTCCAGAAGGGTCTATCATAAGAGAATGAGTAGGATGGGTGAGGTCAGCAGTTGGCAAAGAAGGCCTTACTCACCTAGGATAGCTCCCAGACTCCTGGACCATGGAGATGGCATGTGGTCCATTGGGTGGCAGAAGAGGATGGGTTAGCTGAATCAGGATGTAAATGACAATCCCCTGACTCAACCTCCCTGGAAGACTTGTTTAAACATCTCACGCTTCGGTCTGCTCAAACCATAACTGGAGCCCAGCATGTGCTTAATTTTTGGATGCACGAGGTGATACTAGGAAAGGGCAAGTTCTGCTTCCTGGTCATCACAGCACCCGGCCCCCATTTCTGCAACAATGGCAGGGAGATGACACCTCAGGGCGATAGACCATGGGCTGGTTTCCCTGGATTCCCACCCTAGTTTACACCTTCCCCAAAGAAGAACTAGAGTCAGCCTTATATACGAAGGAGGAGCCTGGTTACATACATTATTCAGCTGAGACCTTGAAGGGAGGAAAGGAACTTTACAGAGGTAGTGGTATGGGGAAAATACCCTGAAGGCCATCAGCTCCAAAACCGAAAAAAGCAACTAACGGTAGTTATAAGGTTGACTTCGATCAAGGAGCAGCAAACCAAGAGCTGAGAAAAAACAAACCTACACTCTGTCATTTGAGATGAAATGTTTTAGCCTTCTCTCTTTCGGCGTCTTCTCTTCCTGTCTGCTAAGCAAATAAAATAATGTTTGGGTGAGAAATAGATTCACAAACGGGCATCTTTCTATTTGGCTACATGGTCACACAAAGGGAAGGTTTTGTTCTTCCCCTCAAAATTCCTGCACAGAAAGGGCACTCAAATGATTTCAGTGGTCACTATCACAACTTAGAGGAAATGCAGATGGTATAAAATAATATTCACAAATGGCTAATAGGATTTTAATAGCTACAGGAAAGGAGAGAAAATGAAAACACTGAATCTATCTGAGACGTGAAGAAAACGAGGAGGTTCCGGAAAAGTCTAACGGCAGAGCAACCTTTGATTTTCCTCATGTTTAGAAGTGGCATTCCCTGGTGCATTGATTTATGTGAGGATTAGGCAGCAATCATAGTCTCTATAGTAGCCTGGAAGGCATGTGCATAAAGTATGATATTTGCAATATGCAAATGTCATGTATGATGAATGAAATACTCAGTATGTCTCGAGGACACCCAGATGCTAACCAGCCACTGTTCCATGCTGCAAATTGGAAGGCAACTTGGAGCAAAGGTATCTTTCTATAGTTAATTGATTTTTTTAATAACATGGTCTTTGAGTCTAAATACCAGTCACTAAAGCATAAGTCACTCTACCCATGTTAGCTTTGGGGGACTTGAGATATTTCTTAATGACAATAACTACCAGAACTGGGGATTAAGCAATGGAAATCTGGGTCAACCTCTGTATATACAGAACCTCGAGCACAAAGCCACAAAGCCGCAAAGCCAATGAAGATTAGACTAAAGATGACGTCGCTAACCCAAAGCTAAGTTCAACAGTAAATAAAACTTGGAAACTGTTCTGCAGGGGAGAGGACAAATGGGTCACAAAGATCCTCAGCCGAAGTCCACGATGACTCAGAATGGTTCTTAAGGATGAACAACAACAGTAAAAGATAGAGGTCCCATAAAGACAGTGGATCAACATCTAGATGGTTTGGTGGGAAGTAACTAAAGAAGACAAGTTCAATAGCAACAATCCATTCTCCATTCTCTGTTTGTAGGCAGACATTATATCACTGTGGAAAGGGGATGGAATCTCATCCATGCAGACCTGGAATTCAAGGTAAGACCAGGAGCAATACTGACTCAGAGTTGAACTGAAGGCAGCCTGTACATAGGGACCTCTCTCTTCCTGTGCACAAGAGGTTTTAGGGTCTTTAGAATCTAAAAATGGGCTGACCTCAACTGTACAAAATACAGCTCCTGGCCAATCATCTATTGTAGTACCCATACCTAACCCCCTGTAGCAGCTCCAAATGGTTTGTTTCATAGCAATCTGAGTCTCCTATGTGTGAGAGGATCTTTCTTGTCCTCGGTTCTTGCCTTTATCTTTCCTGGCCCTTCTTTGACTAGAACTAGAGGTTTAGTCAAGAAGGCTGGCTGCAACTGAATGCAGACGTCATGGTGAGTGGGGGAGTTGCTGAAGCTTGGAGACAACTGAAGAACTTTCCATAGAGCAAGAGTGAGATCCCAAATGGGTTCTTGGGTCTGGGGAGCCAGCGTGTGGGGTAGCAGTGTGGGTTCTAGAGCTGCACCATCCAATCCAGCAAGCACAAGCAGCGTGTGGCTATTGAGCGATTGCAATGTGGTTAGTCCAAGTGGCGGTGTGCTGGAGCTATGTAACACACACAAGATCTCAAGGCCGTAGCACACACACACACCCATCCACACACATATAAGACCTTACGAGTTATTTTTATATTGATTACAGATTGGAAAGCTATTATTTGGGATATGTTGGGTTCGATAGAACATAGTATGAAAATTAATCTCATCTGCTTCGGTTTTTACTTTAATTAACGCAGCCACTAGGAAAAGTAGAATCACACATGCGGCTTGCATTCTGTGCCTACGGGACACTGCTGCTGCTCTCCAGGGAAAATCAGAGTTTGGTGATCTCTGCTAGCTCCTCCAAGTGGGTCCGTGGTCTGGCATCAATCCACACACTGTTGTTAACCAGTCGGTGAGGAGATAAGTGCAAAACTTGAGAGAAAGGACCGAGGAACTTTTATATGCTAACAATGACCTGACATCCAAGGATGTGATGTCGTTTTCCTTACGTATCAGGCTATGACCAATTGGGAGGAAAATCGGTTTCTGCACGCGCCCCCCGGGGAAGCACGTTGCGGGGGCCACATAAAGAAGAAAATGGGGGGGGGGGCGCCTGGGTGGCTTAGTCGGTTAAGCGTCCAACTTTCGCTTAGGTCATGATCTCGCGGTTCGTGGGTTCGAGCCCCGCGTCGGGCTCTGTGCTGACAGCCAGCTCGGAGCCTGGATGTGTGAAGTACCTAGAGTACTCCAGGGCTGGGAGGCGAAGGAGGCCTGGGTAGTGAGGTTGTGAGTCGCCAGGGCTCCAGAGGACCCTGAATAAGTGGACAGCTCCTTGTCAAGGCAGCAGCTCAGAATTTCATCCTTCACAGGCCTAGTGTGGATGTATGTACTCACGTGCTCATCTCTTTAAGAAACATTTATTGAGTAGTTACTATGTTCCAGGAATTCTGATAGATGCTGGAGCTACGAGAACGAGTAAGACACTGCGGCTGCTCCCAAGTTTGCACAGTGTAGGGGAAGGGGACTGAAACACATAAGCTGCGTGGCAAGACATGGAGTATGGGGCTGGGAGAATGACAGTGGGGTACGGTTGCCATGCGCCAAAGAATTAATGGAATTCTCTGTGGATCTTGGAACAGGTGATGCAGCCCTCAGCAGCACCTCCTAGTGAAAAGAGGCTGCGACAAATTTGAGAAAAAGATCAATGGTATCTGATTCAGAAAAAACTGGGTCTGAATCCTGATCTCTCTATTTTTAGGCATGTGGCCTGGGACCTCAGTTCCCATCCCTCTAAAATGGAGCTAGACTGGGGAGCCTGAGTGGCTTAGTAGGTTAATCATCCGACTTTGACTCAGGTCATGATCTTATGGTTAGTGAGTTCAAGCCCCGCATCAGGCTCTGTGCCAACAGCTCAGAGCCTGGATTCTATGTCTCCCTCTCTCTGCCCCTCCGCCACTCATGCTCTGTCTCTCTCTCTCTCAAAAATAAATGAAAACATCAAAGAAAAGAAACCCTTAAAAACAAACAAATAAATAAACAAATAAAATAAAGTAAAATAAAATAAAATAAAAAACTGGAGCTAGAAATCTCCACCAAAGAGATATTGCACATACTAAGTGAAGTATCAAAGTTAAGCAGCAGGCACATTCGGAGTGCTCAGTAATGAGGCTGGCATAAGCTCTACATTCAGCTTTACCAGAGACGAGATTTTTCTTGTAAGGCTGAAACTACCTGGGGGTTATGTGGACCCAGCTCCGCAGGTTGGAGAATCACAGGGTCAGGGTGCTGAATGAACCATTGAGGAAACAGTGGGCTCCTCTGCTCTTAGGCTAGACTGAACGGAAACTTATTTGGGCTGGATATCAGGTAGATAAAAGAAGAATTTTCAGTCACTGGAGTTGGTATCTCTGAGAAGTTGGGAGTATATCCCAAGTCACTAGCATGTCAGAGAATTACACGTGAGTCGTGAAGACTAGTGTGCATGGCAAACCACAGTAGTAGATGAAATGAGATCATGGACAGGGAAGAGCTTTGGGCAGTGGAAAGGGCTAGTCAGTGCACTGTGTTACTAGTATAATTAAGTGCCATCTATCTAGAAAGGCGAGGGCTGGGAAAACGGGCAACATGCAAATTCAAAGAGCTTGTTTTATACAGAGCCAAACAAATAGGTGGTCCCTCCTTGAAGAAGCTGCTATCTGAGTAGTTTGTAGGACCCTGTGTCCCAGCTCTGGGAGCAAATCCAGGTCCAGGGAGTGGACAGCTGCCAGCCTGGGGGGCAGAAAAGCCAGCGATTCAAAGTAACATCAGTCACTTAGTGGCACAGACAGAAGGCGGGGGAAATGAGAGGTTCCTCTGCATCAATAGCTCCTGCTTAAACAAAACCAAAATGAAGAGCCTTGACATTTTTCTTGCAGTTAGCTGGGGGTGGGGGGTTTATTCAATCCCTTCGATGATGTCTTTAAAAAACACACTATCATGGATCACCCCATCCTTATGCAAATGTGGTGGCAATCTTAGAGCTTTAATTGATGTGTATTCTGTGTGTGTTTGTACAATCAACTATGCCTAAGGTAGCACTGTAACCAAGAGACTTTTTAAAAATTATTTTCATTTGATACAATCACTATTATTAACTGCACTCTGCAGCTATACACTAACATCCTGTGTATTAACTCATTCAGCTCTCTTGACTAACACTGATATGTACTAGATAAAGGTTTTATGATTTTTTTTTATTCCTCCCAGATGGTTTATTCAATCAACCACAAATTTGATTAACTTTGGATTTTTTTTTTACTAAATTAACTGAATTTATGTAACAGTAAGGGAATCAGGTATGTGTAGATTCATCTTTGAGGCTGTGAGCGTAGAAGCGTGTATACATGCACCAGCAAAGGGCAGGAACAAGTTGAGTTTCCGCAGACATGGGGCTTTGTAGTTTTGATATTAAAAAATCACTTCCAAGAGAGAAAAGTACAGAGTTTAAAGACTTTTTTTAGGGGGGAAAAAGTCAGATAGATGCATGGTTGTAAATATTTTCTGGGGGAATTATATAGAAAGCAGTGTTTTTTGGCAAAAAGCTTGGGGAAAGGAGACATGAACATAACGAAGGCCGCAGGGGACAGCTTGCTGGACAAGCCCACGTCCTGTAAACAGACTTGGGAAACCTCAGTTTACGTTGGGAGAGGTCTGCATTTTTATGTCCTTTTATTTTACATTTATTTTATTTTCTTATTGATTTCAAGAGGTCTCAAGTGGGGCCCCAGCATCTACATCTTTAACAAGCTCCCAACGCGCCTGGGTGTCTTAGTCGGTTGAGGGTCTGACTTTGGCTCAGGTCATGATCTCACAGTTGGGTTCAAGCCCCGCATCAGGCTCTGTGCTAACAGCCTAGAGCCTGGAGCCTGCTTAGGATTCTGTGTCCCCTTCTCTATCTGCTCCTCCCCTACTTGCACTCTGTCTCTCTCTCTCAAAAATAAATAAACATTAAAAATATTTAAAAAAAAAAAAAACAAACAAGCTCCCTAGGTGATTCTGATACACACCAGATGTAGAGAATCACCTAGACATACACACACACACACACACACACACACACACACACACACTTTAAAAATTACATAACTGCATTAGAAAAAAAATTAAGAACATCATCATAAAAGACAATGGTTATTCGCAATTCTACCATCCTAATTCAGCTGTCTGTAGCATGTTGGAATATTTACTTCCAGAATCTTCCCCCCAAGTACATGGAGTGTTGTTATTTTGTAAGCAGAGTTTACAGCTGATTACTCTCCACTGGATTGTGAATGAAACATACGGTGGAGGTTCACAAAGTACGGTGACTTCTTTGTGAGCTCTTTCCTATTTAATACATCTGCCACTCAGGAACATTTATCTTTTCCTAGACTCTGAGGCCAAATCACCTTCTCTGGGATTAAGCTCAGGGCACCTAAGTTTGTGTTAATTCAGATGTTCTCTTGGTGAGTGTCGTACGTACCTTTGTCAGAAAGCCTTAAACTTAAAGTAGCAACCTGGGGTAGCAAGTGGGGCTCTTAACCTGGATTTATCCATATTTTCCACTGTGATTTCTATGTTTATATATACTAGGGGATATCAAAGCACTGCCTGGAATCCCTTGCCTCCCACGAGTTCATGAATCTCTCCCTTTCACTTACACTGCAGGAATATTAAACACATTATTCTGTTTTGACTGAACGCCAGTAAAATTAAATTCCATCTCTCCATCTGCGGCACCACGCAGGGACCACTGCCTTATGGAGAAAGGGAGCATAGCAATGGAGGAGGGACCCCTTCAGGACACTCATGAGCACGCCACTTTCTGCGAGACAAGATGAATTTGTCCCTTCCAAGGCACAAATCTCAACATCTGCCGGGTCTTTGCCTCCCAGACACCCTGACAGGTGTAGCCATCTTTAAAGCAGCGCTAGGAAGCAACATATGGATTGTCATCAGTGAATAAAGGAGAAAACTACACGGAATGAGAGAGGTCGTAATTTTTAATTTGGTTTTAGTTTTCCCAGGCCTTCCCGGGCGCCCACCTCTCACTGCCCCACGGACATGACTGGCAGGGAATTCTGATTTTTCACTCTTGCCTTGCCCAGCTGTCTCTCACCATTCAGCCCCCTCCCTGGCTCTTCCCCCTCCGGGGAGAGGAAAGTTAAATGATGTTAATCTGCCAAATATTTCTGATCATTAGGAAGCCATAAAAATTAACATAACCATCAGAGGAAATTAATTGCCAAAGAAGACAGGGTTAGAACAGGATGGCAACGACGAGAGGAGTAGAGGGATGAGGCGGAGGGGCGCTTTGTTCCTTCTTTGTGGTTCGGCACGAAGGGCTGCAGCTGGAGGCGCCCAGGAGGCGGTACGGAGGTCTGCTTCCCCCACACTTAATTATGAGCACAGCCCCAGAATATCAAGGAGTGGCCGTGGTAAAAGCCTGCGGAGGGACACCTTAATTCCCTCCTTTTCCCCGCCCCCTCCCGCTCCTCGGGGCGAGAATTTTGGTTATTTTTTTAATTCTAGTTCAAAATAGAGGCTGGGGGAAAAGAAGCCCACGCAGGCCTCCTGCAGGAAATGCCATTAATAATTAATACCCAATAATAATCAAATCCATGGGAGACTCGTTACAAGTAACATCCTGACAGACCCATCGATGGATGCCTGTAGCTTTACTTCTTCATCAGTTTGCAGGATTGGTTCTGCAGGGATTTGAGCGCACATAAGCGGTGACAAAAAAAAAAAAGGATAAATAGCAGGTTTGTTCACGGAAGAGGCTTATTCATCCCTATAGGGTTTTTTTCATTTAAGTTTATCGCTTTGTGGGGAATTTCCCTTTAATTGGGATTGTAATGTAAGGATGGGACCTGTCGACATTTACAAGAGAGATGGGAAGCTAATTCTTCCTAACTTGTTTGTTGTTATTATTACACCGCTGCCTCCTTTAGGAGGCTCTGGATAAAGGAAGCAGACAATCAAACTGATCGGAAACAAAGTAAGCCAGTGGAAGGCAGAGATTCACGCCCTGGACCTGTCTAGTGTTACCAACTCCTTGCAGGTCGGATTTGAGAGTGCGTGAAGCTTTAGACTTGGAGCAGTTTGCACACGGCTTTGTTTCGCTTAATCTTCACGGTAGCCCTGTAATGAAAGTGTTAATAAACCCACTTTCTGGATGAAAAAAACTGAGGACTAGAGTGGTTAGGAAGTTCTCCAGGAATTTACAGTTGATAAGCAGCAAGGGAGGCTGGCTGGAAAGTCAGCTCAGACTTGCTCCTGTTTTCTGCTACTTTGTTACTCTCTCTCACACAGAGATGTGAGACAGGTCTTTTTGCCCAGCCAGGAAAACTTGGTAGAAGTGGCCCGGCCTTTGTATGCAGGAATTTTCTATTATTCTACCCTGTGTTCTAGAAAATATTTGAGAGTATCAGGGCTTTTTTTGTCCAACATCTCAACAGATAAAGCAAGTAAGGTCACAGCAGGGAAACACAATCACACTCTGATGGCTTATCCAAAGAGAATTTAGTGCAGACACTGTATGCAGGTGGGCAAAGGCACATTTAAGGACCCCCGAAACAAGCAACAGCAGCCATGGCCACTAACACCGAATTCTAAGGCAAAAATGCAACCCTCAACTCACTGAAAAGGGTAAAATGCTTCCTTAATTTCAAAGCATAAAATGCTTCCTTAATTTCAAAGGAGAATTCTACCGGAAGCAGGCTGGGTGGAGATTTGAAGGGGCTCTTCAGTTTGGAATTTCATTATTTTTGCCCACCAGGAGGACACATATGGTGAAGTAACCAAAAACATTTATTTGGGGTCCTAGGGATTGTAATACGGGAAGCACAGCGCCCACCCAAATCAAAAGCATGCTCCGAATTCCAAACGGGAAAAGCAGGCTTATAAAGCCAAAGCCCACAAGGTTTACATAACCTCTTTTGAATGAATTTTGATTGGTGCCCACAGCGTTAAACTTTCTAATACGCCAATGGCTATCTACCTAACATATGTTACGTTCTCTCTATTTCAGCCCCAAGTAGAAGGTGTTCCGGGAAGTGGTGCAGTTTTAGTCTAGCCACTGCAATTGACAAGAGTCTAAAGTTCATAACTTTCGGAGAATTGAAACTGGACACTGGCATACCCCCTCTTCCTCAATGCCCTTCCAAACTAGTGTGAATGACTTTCTTAGCAATGCTTACTGCATTTTGGAATCTTCTTTCACATTTTACTTAAGGAAAAAAAAAATAGAATAAACAAAGCTGCAACTAGCATAAGAAACCCAATAAAACCAACATCAAAATGTACCCAATGCTAATGCATTGTTATATTAACTCCATGTATATACATATTGTTTTACTTTCAAAGACATCAAAGCTATAATGTAGTTAAAGGCTTAGCTCCGTGAATCTCATTCATCTTCCCTCTCCCCATGAGCAATCAGTAATCCCGAGTTGGAGGTGTATCGTTAGCAAGGTTTTTATACTTTTACTACATACTGATGTATCTATAATCATATTTTACTATTGCTTTGTATATTTTGAATTGTATATAAATTGTATTTGTATGTAGAACTTATATGGGCACTATATGTATTTATAAGCAACTGGCTTTTTTTTTCATTTAACATTATTTTTAAGTTAGATCATATCATCATAGATACATGGAGTTTATTATCTGAATGTCATTCTACTGTATGACTGCACCACGTTCATCTCTCCTTTGTTGATGATATTGTAGTTGTTTTTAATTCAGGGCAGCTCTTCACGCGCTGGGCAGACGGCGGGAGGGAGAAAAAATAGCCAGCAATGCCGCAATAGGCATCTGTATATATATCTACATGAGCACGTAATGCAAGAAATTCTCTAGGAGAAGAGTCACAGACTTATAAAGCATTCTTATTCTTGATTATATTAAATTGTGCCAAATTGCCTTCCAAGGTGCCAATTTTTATACTGAGTAACCCTGAATGATAGTTCACTTCCCCCACATTGTGGTTTTAATTTACACCTTCTGGTTCTAATTTATATTTCCTGTACTACAAATGAGATTGAACTTTTCATATGTTTACTGACCACTCATGTTTCCACATTTATGGATTTTCTATTCAAATATTTTTTTCCCTTTTTTTTTTGGCCTGATGATTTTCATCTTACTCTTTAAAAGAGTGCTTATTATTCTGGTCACTGATCTTTATAGGTGTTATAAATACTTATCTTTTCATTTCCATTACATTTTTTTTGGTTGGTCAGAGATTTTAATTTTAATATGGTCAAAGTTGTCATTTTTTTCCTTTATG
>NW_027531996.1:4416514-4487299 GCF_008692635.1 Crocuta crocuta
GCTATGTTTCTTGTTTGGGAAAATCCCTTGTATATACTGCAGGTTCGCAAAGATACTGTTTTATGTTCTGCTCTGAAAATCAATTTGCTTTTCACATTAAGGTTTTAGATATAAGTGGAATTGATTTTTTTGTGAATGGTGTGGGATGTATATTTAAGATATTAAATGATCCTAGTATTGTCTGTTAATTACACTATGTTGTTCCACTGATTTAAAATACCACTCTGAAAAAACAATACCACTGTGTAATACACTTTGCCCATATAGGCAAGAGTTCATTTCTAACTACAGTCTACTGTTTCATGGGTGTTTTTTGACCATTCCTATGCCAGTACATCCCTGTCTTAATTAATGTATTTTTCAATAGTCACCGATAAATATATACATATCTTAATCTTCTTAGATGTTCTTGGCTTCTGCTCTGCCATCCCAGTTTTAACACTCACTTATCAAGTATCATGAAAATCTCTGTTATACTTCATAGTGTTACCTTGAAATTTTATTTTCATTCGGAAAGAATTTTTATCTTCACCTAAGGGAGTATTCTCCTCACTACCATAACAATATCACAACCAGGATATTGTCAAGAAACAGAATATTTCCAGGGACGCCTGGGTGGCTCAGGTGATTAAGTGTCCGACTTGGGCTCAGGTCACGATCTCACCGTTCATGAATTTAAGCCTCATACCCTGTGTCCGGTTCTGTGCTGACAGCTCAGAGCTTGGAGCCTACTTTGGATTCTGTGTCTCCCTCTCTCTCTGTCCCTCCCCCTCTTATGCTCTGTCTCTCAAAAATAAATAAAACATTAAAAAAACGAAAAGAAACAGAACATTTCCACCTTCACAAGAATCCCTCATATTGCCCTTTTATATCTATGTCCCTTTTCTCTCCTATCTTTTCTTCTTTGGTCCTTCACTTCTGGCAACCACTAATGTCTTCTCCATTTCCATAACCAGTTATTTCAAGATCATTATATAAATGAAAGCACATGCACATAACTTTTTGGGATTGGNTTACATTCTAAATCTTGTTCTCAGGATTTTTTTTAATTTTTTGTTTTTTGTTTTTTTTTTTTTTTTTTTTTTTTGCTGGGTATAGTTCTCTGGAGATTAATCTGAATTGTTCAGGTATTGGTCATTTGTTCCTTTGTATTTGAGTAGTGTTCCATGGTATAGATGGATATGTCAGTTTGTTTTAACATTCATCTTTTCAAGGACGTCAGGGTTGACTCCAGTCTTACGTATTTATGAATAAAACTAGTATAAATATACATGCACCAGTTTTTATGGGAATATATGTTTTCATTCTTCTGGAATAAATGCCCAGGAGGGCAGCTGCTGGACATGGGGAAGCTACTCGTGTAGTTTTGAAAGAAACTGCCACATTGTTTTCCAGAGTAGCTGTGCCATTTTACATTCCCCTCAGCAATAGAAGAGTGATCCACTTTTCTCTGCATCCTCTCCGACAGTTGGTGTTGTCACTATTGTTTAGCTTTGCCATTTTGATCATGTGTTTTGATATCTCCTTGTAGTTTAAATTTGCATTTCCTTAATGTCTAATGGTAGTGAACATGTTTTTAAGTGTTTGTTTGCCATCCACATACATTTTTTAGTGAACTGTCTGTTCCTATATTTTGCCTGTTTTCTAATTAGATTGGTAGGACTTTTTTTTTTTTTTTTTGAGTCTTGAGAGTTCTTTCTATAGTCTAGATACTAGTCCTTTGATGGATAGATGATTTGATATTTTTTTCTCAGTATACAGTTCACCCTTTCATCCTCCTAGCAAGGTCTTCTGCAGAGTGAAAGTTCTTGTTTTGTGTTTTGTTTTGTTTGTTTTGTTTTCCATATGTCCAGTTTCTCCAGCACTATTCACTGAAAGGGCTATTTTCTATGCTGTCCCATAAATCCACCCATCTTTCCCTCTACTGAACTCTCTTGAGTACTTCAGCTTGAAGTCAGGAAGGCTGATTCTTTCCACATTATTCCTTATTTGCAAATTTGCTATAGCTAGCATAGCTTGTTTAGCTTTGGTTTTGGTTTTAGGTTTTATTTTGGTTTTTTGTTTAACTTTTTCTATACATTTTAGAATCACTTTTTCTATATCTACAAAAACACTCTGCCCAAATTTTGATAGGATTTGTATTCAACCCATATTCCAGGTGGGGAGAATTAACGTCAATATATTGAATCTTCCGATCCATAAATATGTCTCTCCATTTTTTTTTTTTTTTGATCTTTCATTTCTTTCATGAACATGTTGTAGTTTTTGGAATACTGGTCCTAGACAGGTTTGTATATCAACACCCATGAAGGCTTTTTAAAATTAGATATTTATCTGCAGCCTTGCTTAAATTCATTATTAGTTTCAGGATTTTTTTTTTTTTTGGAGTTCCTTGGGCTGTTCTAAGAATATGACCATGCTATCTGCAAATAAGTTTTATTTCTTCCTTTCTAATATGTATGTCTTGTCTTTTTCTTTTTCCTGTCTTTCATGTGTTACTTGAACACTTTCTTTAGAATTCTATTTTGATTTATCTACAGTTTTGGTGGATTTATCTCTTTGTATATATCTTTTTAGTGATTTTTCAAGGGATTGTGTTATATGTAAATAGCATCAAAGTTCACTGATGTTGACATTTTACCAGTTTGAATAAAGTAAGAAATAAGTAAAGCCCATTTATTTTCATTTCTCTTTAAATTCCCCACCTCTCAATGTCTTAATCATTTTCTCTACATATATTTAGAACCATCTCAGATGGTATATGACCATACTACCTGCAAATAAAGAAAGTCTTATTTCTTCCTTTCTAATGCATATGCTTGTTTTCTGCTTGAAGTGTAAAATATTCTCAAGAAAACTCAAAGGAAAGAACATGTATTGCATTTACCCATGTTTTTACTCTTTCTGGTATTCTTTCTCCCTTCTTGGTATTGAGATTCCTTTTGTTATTATTTCCCTACCTTTATTTGTTCTCTTAAGGCAGGCCTTCTGGTGAAAAATTCTCTTCATTTTCCTTCAGCTCAGAGTGTTTTTTATTTTCTTTTCTCACCAGAAAGTTATTTTTACTGGATATAGAATTCTGGGCTGACAGTTATTCTCTTGGCACTTAAAAAATCTTATACCAGGGAGCCTGGGCAGCTCAGTCGGTTGAACAACCAACTCTTGATAACGGCTCAGGTGGTGATCTCATGGTGGTGAGACTGAGCCCCACATCTGGCTCTGTGCCGAGTGTGGAGCCTGCTTGGGATTCTCTCTCTACCCCTCCTCTGCTCATGCTCGCTCTCTTTCAACATATTATGCCAATTCCTCTGACCTCCATGCCTCCTAATGAGAAATCCACTATCATTTAATTGCTTTTCCCTTATAGGTAATGTACTGCTTCTCTCCTGCTGCTGTCAGTATATTTTTCCTCTGTCTTTGGTTTTTAGAAGTTTGACCACGATGCATCTGGGTTCAGATCTGTTTTCAGATCTGTTTTATCCTCTTTGGGATTCATTCAGCTTCTTGATTCTGTTTTATGCCTTTTGCCAAATCTAAAATGTGTTCAACTATTATTTCTTTCATTACTTCTTCGGGCTACTCTGTTTCTCTTGTCTTCCCATGATTCTGATGACATGGGTTTCAGAATTTTTGTTATAGTTCTGTGGGTCGCTGAGGTTCCTTTTATTACTTTTTTCTGTCTGTTTTCTCTCTGGTTTAGACTGAATGATTTCCATTCGATCTTCAGGTTTACTTATTCTTTCCTTATTCTTTCTTCCATTCTACTGTTTAGGATATGCAGGGAGGTTTTGTTTTGTTTTTTTTCAGAGTGCTAAACAAGAGCGTTCCACGATTTTAATGACATTTTAAGATCACTCTGGATGCGACAGTGTCAGACAGAAGTAGGAGGAAGACATGGTAATGGTTCAGACTGTCAGATCGCAGTGGAGATGGCATGAAGTGGTAGGGTCTGAGCTATGTGATAAAGGACACTTGACAGGATGTTCAGAGTGATTGAATGTGTAGTGGTTCAGTAGGTTAAAATGTCCGACTCTTGATTTTGGCAAAGGTCATGATCTTGCAGCTTATGAGATTGAGCCCTGGGTGGAGCTCTGCACTGACAGCTAGGAGCCTGCTTGGGATTCTCTCTCTCTCTCTTCTCTCACTGCCCCTCCCCTGCTTGCACGCACACACACACACTGTCTCTCAGAATAAACAAACATTTTTTAAAAAGAAGGGAGAAATCAAGGATAACTCCCAGGTGTTGGGCCTAAGCAACTGATGAGTGGTGAAGCAATGCGTTTCGTTTTTTGTTTTGTTTTTAATATTGAGAGGAAGTGAGTTGGGAACAGGTAATCCAGAGTGTTCGATGGACATCTCAATTTTGAAATGTGTACTAGACATCCAAGTGCATGTATTGAGGAGACAGCTAAATGTATACATCTGAATCACAGAAGAAAGTTGATTTTGGATATTTTTCTCAATTTTTTAAGCTTTTTTTAAAATTTATTTTTGAGAGACAAGGGGACAGAGACAGGGGAGGGGCAGAGAGACAGGGAGACACAGAATCTGAAGCAGTCTCCAGGCTCTGAGCTAGCTGTCAGCACAGAGCTCAGTGCGGGGCTCCAACTCACAAGCGTTGGGCTTGAACTCAAAACCGTGAGATGATGACCTGAAGTGAAGTCAGAAGCTTAACCAACTGAGCCACCCAGGCGCCCCTGTCATTTCATGTTCTTTCACATTGCTCTAGTTCCATGCTTTTCTGCATATATAATAATGATTTTCTTTCAATGCCAAACCACAGTACTAATGTTTAGATTCATTTTAAACAGCATTTAACCCAACATGTTCCGTGCCATTTGGCCATACATTTCTACTGAATTAATATTAACAACAGAGACCAAGCTCTCCCAATGCAGACAGTGAAGGACTAAATCAGGACTGCTGTCTGGTTGATAACAACTACTTGAGGAGGCATCTCATTCTGGAGATGTAAAAGGTGAAAGCATTTGTGTCTTAGATTTGATGAAATGTGGCAAGTACTTCCACCATGAAGGAAACTGAGGTCTCGGAGTGAAAGTGTCAGAAGAGCAGAGGGGAGGTCTGAGGTCAGGGTCCCGCGATACCCCAGCAGAGAAGACTAAAATGGAGCAGCCAATGAGGTAGGAGGGAAAAAAGTGGAGTGTGGTTTCTGACAAGTTAAGAAAGACAAGCAAATGCAGATGAGGTCTGAGGATTGACCATTGGTATTGGGAACAGGCTAACTTTTCTTTTAAAGTTTTTTCATTTATTTTGAGTGGGAGGGACATGTAAGTGAGAGGGGGGGAGGGACAGCCAGAAGGAGAGAGAGAATCTCAACCAGGATCTGTCCTGTCACCACAGAGCCCCACACCAGGCTCCATCCCACAAACTGCGAGATCATGACCTGAGCCAAAAGTAAGAGTCTGCTGCTTAACCAACTGAGCCACCCTGGAGCCCCAGAAACAGGCTAATCTTTGGAGCCCTTAACAAGCACCATATCTTAGGCATGGTGGGGAGAATAACCTGATTGAAGTGGAATTAAGAAAAAAATGAGAAGTAAGACGGTAAAGACAACTCCTCGAAGGTTGGTGTGTTGGTGTCTACTTGTTTGATTTTGTTTTGTTTTTATAAAGAGATGCAGGTAAACAAGGGCAGTAGTTAGAAGGGGAGAGGGGATTAAAAGTTTTTATTATATTGAGAGATTTTATCGTATATTTGTATGCCAATGAGAATAACAGTAGAGAAAGAAAACTTGATCATGCAGAGAAAAGAGGAGCAATGCCCTTGTGTAGACTTGAAGGACTAGGATCCAGTGTCATCCAAGCCTCTGGAGTGTGCCCACGCTGTGTAATTTTGTATATGTCTAAATCTCCTGGGCTTGAACTCCTTTATGGCTGGAATCATGTTCATTTACCTTTTCATGCCCAGTTCAGACAGAACAGCAAGGAGTTCATTCGTGTGAACTTTGGAGGCAGACTGCCTAGATTTGGACCCTGAATCAGACACCTGTCAGCTGTGTTCCTGAGAAATTGTATATGAAGTTTTCTATGCCTCCGTTTCTTCTTTCATAAAATGGGATAATACTGTTACTTACCTGTTGTGACAAAGTATAAATGTGTGTAAGGTGCTTGGAATAGTATCTGACATGTAAAAGATGTGCAATAAATGTTAGCCACTGGTACCTGGTGCAGAACTTAGCACACTGTATGCATTCTGTGAGTGAATGAATAAATATTATTTTAAAATATCCTTATAATATAATTATTTCCCACCAGAGCCCTCTCTTGGTACCAGCTTTCAACTCAGTGCTTTCTGCAGCTAAGGTTACTTACCCCTCCCCTGCAGACTCGGCCCATGCTGGTCTTCTGAGATCAATTCCAACCTTGGAGAAGAAGGACTTCTAGGGATTTTGCTGATTGCTGAGTTCGCTCTGTGTGTGTGTGTGTGTGTGTGTGTGTGTGATCAGTGCTGATCCTATGCCGCATTTATGCAAACGAAATAGGATCTCCCTTTTTTACTTTCTTATGTTCAGGACTCCTTCTTTGTTAGAAATTCTTGCCTCTCTGGCTGTTTCCATGTCTGTTTCTCTTTCTCCTTCTTGACTCCATATAATCTGGGCTTGCTTTGCTGTGCTTCCAAGACTGTAAACTCCGCTCAGCTCCATGCATGACTTCGGAATGGGCATTAAGCTCCCAGGGCTCCTCTATAATTAATGTTCATAATTAGTGTAAATACGCTGCAGAGATCTACAGCACAATATGCCACATGTGGACCTAATTGGGACCAAAGGACTAGTAGCCCCAATTCTGAAGCCTTTAGGATAAGGGAATTAGAGGCATCTAAAGGGTTTTAAGGGAGCTAATAAGGCACAGAGAATTAGGTAATTAATGGATCTAATGCCATCCTAGAAAATGTTGTAAAAGGCTTCTCACCAGCCCTACTCCTCTGAAGGCAAATTTCTGGATGTGAGATGATTCCTCATTCCTTTCCAATTGGTGGGGGTCTTCCTCTGGGAGGACATCTAAGGAGAGTATAGCTTAGGTTATGTTTCCTTATGCCCATGGCCTTGGAAGACAAGTGAAGCTTTAGTAGCCAGGTGCCCTGGAGGGGAGGGTTGAAGCAATTACCTGGATAATCCAAGGAAGACACAAATCTTTATTTCTTGTCTCAGATTAGGCTGCATGGATTTATTTTTGTGAATCAATTTGTAGAACAATCATGCAGAGGGCATAAGTCACGTAATAGGAATTCACTAAATACTTGCCGGATAGTTGACTCTTTAAAATATCACATAACATAAATAGTTTTTAATAATTCTAGTTTGCACCTAAATTTCATCTGTTAACTTGGCAAAGTAATGAAGACAGATAGGAAGGCCAAGTTCCATTTCCCAAGTGGGCCTTAGTTTATCCAGCTGTGGAAGAGAACTTGGTTTTCACTAGGTGCCTTCTTGTAAAACTTTGTGTTGTTTTGTAATGATTCACCAGGAAATGTTGCACATTTACTCTTTTCTTAATCTCAGCAGTTTACACCTGATACCACGATGGCCTTTGAATATGGTAGTGGGGGGTGGGGGAAATCACGCCACCAGTTTCTTTCTGTAGCTGAATTGGCAAGTTGGTTGATTGCTCGTTTTATTTATCTAGCCAATTTATGAAGGACTGTTTCCAAATCCTTTCTGCTTGGGGGCAGGACATTGGTTTCCAAGTTCTAGACTTTCTTTATTCCTTGAAATTAGTGACTTTGAAGTATATTTATATCACAAGTCCTTCAGACTTTGATCAACAACTTTCATGATTTGGAAACTTGAGATTTCCAAACCAAGAGTAAGACACAGGAAAGTAAAAAAGGACAAAGGTGATGGACACAGAAGTGTCTGGATTTTGCATTTTTTAAATTTCCTGTTTGTTTGTGGGGGGAAAATGGTAAGAGAAAAACTGTGCCTTGTTTTGCACATCTGGAAAAAAAGAATGATTATATCAATGCATAGGATGATGACGCGAATCATGTGAAAGGCATGTGAAAAGTTTAAAAAATTACTAAACAGCTTACAAATATAAATGTGAGGCCAGAAATATCAGTGATATGAGGCAACCTTGATTTTCACATGGTGGAGGTATCCCACAACCAGAAACTTTTCTAATTCCATCAAAGAACTGGCCATGGCAACATCTTACAGATGGATCAAAAAGAAAAAAGGGAGCATCCTGTGTGAGAATGAATTCTGTACCAGGCGGACGCCTGGGATCATGTCCTGCATTATACTGAAGGGTAGCTGGTGCAAAGTAATGCAATAAGCTTTTTACAAAAGCAACAAACTATATTTCACAACAGGTAGAGGATAATCTCCCCTCCCTTTTTTCCCCCAATACCACCTGCCAGAGCACTGAGCCTGTGAATTCCCCTCCAGCTGTGCGAGTACCCAGTGTCTTCCTCACGGGACAGGGAACTGCGAGATCCAGGACGACTCTTGGTCAAGGACCATTCCCTATTCCTACAGCGTAAGTCTCCAGCCCACCCAAAGCCTCCCAGTCATAGAAAAAACCTATGTCCTCAAAAAGGAGAGAACTTTGTGGAATTTAAGAAACACAACAGAGGACCATAAGGGAGGAAAGGAAAAAGATGAAAACAGAGAGGGGGGCAAACCATAAGACACTCTTAAATACAGAGAACAACCTGAGGGTTGCTGGAGGGGTGTGGGGGGACGGGCTAAATGGGTGAGGGGCATTGAGGAAGGCACTCTTTGGGATGAGCGCTGGGTGTCCTATGTTAGAGATGAATCCTTGGGTTCTACTCCTGAAACCCAGACTGCCACACTGTGTGTTAACTAACTTGAATTTAAATATAAGCAAACAAACAAACATTAAAGAAAACTCACGGTAAGGTATCAGCCCTGCTTCCTACCAGCTGTGAGACCTTGAGCAAATCACCTAGCCTTTCTGAACCTTCATTCCCTAAATGTCTCTAAAATTTTCTCTGAATGTGGAAAACGAAACCCACCTCATGTGTTTGCTGTGAGGTGCTGAGATCACCGCGAGGGGTTTATTCAATGCCGGCTTCCTCCATAGTTCCCTCACTTTGGTTGACTGAGGAGAGTCAGGTGAGCTGGCCCTTTGCACAGCTACCTTTTCCCCTCTTTCCCCCCAAGGATGGCACAAGTAGGCCCCCAAAGCAAAAGTTCCCCAGTCATCCCACCACCGCCCCTTCTGATTTTATTCTCACTACACACAAGGCAAAACAATCATAGGACCTAATACTCTCTGAGAGCTTAGTATCAGTACAAGGACTCCGTCCTAGGCCAAACTGACCTTGAAAGAAGGAGAGAGACTGAGAGAGAAGGAGAGAGAAAGAGAAAGGGAGAGAGTGCACAAACAGGTCTACTGTCAGCTTGTCTAGAAGGCATTCAAAGCAAAGAACAGCTGGGAAGGAAGCCTAAATCACAGAGATTGTAGGGGTGGTGGGAGAGGCAGACAGAAAATAACTGAGCTCAATATCTGTTCTAGTTGGTCAAGCGTGTAGTAGGTAGCCAACAAACCACCAGTGGGGGCTAGGTACAGAGACAAATGGCCCTTGGTCTCATCCATTTCTGTCCAGTAGTGGGTTCTTCTGCTTCTGTCCAAAAGGGTAACTACCAGCCGCTGCGGCTAACTAATCACTTGAGATGCGTGGCTAGTGTGGCCGAAGAACAATTTCTCATTTCCTTTTGTTTACATGAGTTTAAACGTAAATAGCAAGAGGAAGCTCGAGGCTGCAGTAGGGATAATCTATTGCTGTTAATAGTAATCTGTTGTCATTAGAGACGTGGATTCCTGAGTGCTAGAATAGATAACAGAAGATGATTTTCATCTAGGTGCTCTCTCTTCTGGCAGGAGCGGAGTCACCAAAGCTCTTTCCGTTATGTAACTGGATTGTGGAGAGCAGGGGGGTGTGGACACATGTATCCAAATGCAGCCAAATGGATCATACGCCAAACAGACTTCCATTTATAAGTGCCTATCAAGGGCACTGGCTAAGTTTCATCCAGACGCGGTTGTATCAGCCTCAGTGTCAAGGATGGCCGTCTAGATTGTGTCTGCCTGTTGTCATTTGAGAAGTAGGCATAGAGAAAATTCCTGCTGAAGTGGTGGTAAAAACAATCCATAAACCTGCTGCTGATCCATCACCGTCTGCATCCTTTGTGAGAGGATTCTTTGTACAGAGCCAATCCTTCAAAATCCTTTTTTTTTAATGGTCTTTGAGGCCCATCGACAGCCATTTATCTCTGAGCCTATCATTTTCAGAGCCCAAGAACAAATAGTTCAGAATTAAAGTAAGATTGTGAAGACAACAAAGAGATTTAATTGAGTACGTACTTGATTCTCGCAGCGATGTTAATTATCGATGTTAATTGTCGTGCAGTACACGATACAGTAAGGTTATATTCTAACATTAAAGAACTAGACATCTACATTTAGGGAAATGTAATAAACACAGGGAGCACACAAGCGGGTTTTGTAAATGACATCCAGTGTTGCCTTCTTCAGTTCTCTGTCTAGATTTTTCTCCCTGGATCTCTGTCTTCAGAGGTTCTGACCATCTACCATGGACTAAAGCAGAGATTTGAAAACCTCCTCTTCACTCCCAGGTCAGGTCTATAAAGAGTCTTATTACCATGGATGATGCATCTTGGTGCCTGGCATCTGCTTGGAAACAGCCTTCTCTGCCAGGGTTCCCTCAACTTCAGTTGCATTGGCTTCTTCTGTATATACAAATTCCAGAACTTTAGTTCTCCATGAGAATTCCAAATTATTTAGCCAGCTGTCACACATCCCCCTCAGTTCTTATTCATCTTCTCCCCTGGTAGACTGAACTTTGTTTCTTCGCCTGTCAACTGGGAGCTGTGATTTTTGTCCAAACCACACCACAGTTACCCATGCATTTGCCTTCATGTTTCCCTGGGTCCCTTGTGGCCACAGATGAAATATAGTCTGATTTTACCGGTCTCTCTCTCCTATTTCACCCACACTGCTGTCCACCGTCATGAACCATGCTCTAGCATAGAACTAGCTCCTTACTTGTGTAGGGCTTCCTCCACCTCCCCCCAGCTCTTATCATCCGAATCTCAACTTTCCCTGCAGCAAATGACTAGCCCTAATGCTAAGTATTTCAGGGATTCTGGGAGCCCTCTTCAAGTTTCGTTAAAGCTTGACATTTGGAGGTTTGGTTCACTTTGTGTTGGCTACAGAAAGTCCCAATGCCTTATCCCGGGGACTGCCCAAAGCTGAATACTTCAGCGTTTAGTGTGTGACATTGAATCGGTAAAGGTCACCAGCAGAGACAAAATGAATCATCCCCTGTGCCTTTAAGACATACTTTCCAGCTCATTATGATAAGATGCCTGTTAAATTTTTTGTCTCCCTCCATAGAGATTAAGCCTCATGTGTGTTATCTGCACTAATGAACCACTTGCTCTTGTATCTTTTTTTCTAGATGGTTTGTCACCAAGGCTGTCCTGTCCTGTAAAGCCCCAGTGACAGTGAGCTGTTGACAGAGTATTAGAAAGAGCTCAGATCTTTAAAGCCAGGGATGTGACACAGAATTTTTTTGCAGTTTCCCGATCTCCACAGTCTCTGTGCTTTAACACGATTCCATTAAATCATAAAGATTAGAGCTTGTCAAGCCCTTCGTGTCTTCCCTCTGATTTGCAAAAACAAGTGGGGGATTTGTTATTAATTCTTGTTGTTGCCGCTGCAAAGCCGGCACTACTAACTATAGCTAAGCCATTAACCTGATTGGTATTAATCAGAAATGTCCCATGAGTCATATTGGTTGGAGAGGCTGGATATTGTTCAGTAAAGGGGCTTTGTGGAATCAAATGAGAATTGATTGATGATCCCAGAGTACATGTATCCAACTAAAGAACCAGCCACAGTCCGGGTATCTCACCTCAATGCAGACACTGTCTTCTCTGCATGCAAAGAAGGCAAGTTGGTTTAACTGACCCATCACAAAGACTGTCTGTGCTTTGAGTTACTCTTCTTCATTGGAACTGGAAAGAGAGAGAGCTAGAGAGAGAGAGGGAGAGAGAGAGAAATTAACTAGCCCACAATAGATAAACAAGTGATAACTTTGGCATCCAGTGCACTTTAAAGGGATATCTTTGAAAGACTTTGGCCCCGAGATGGTACTGAGCACTAGCCCTCACAGAGTTATCGCCAATGGCTCCCATAGACTGCATGTCCCACATGTTTGAGGCAGGTGTCATAGTCTTCAGCCAAGGCACAGAAACAAAGTCAAGGAGTCCACTGGAGGATTAAGTCCATGACCTTGGTGTCATTGGCACCAGGCTCTAATGAACTGAGCTAACCAGACACAGATGCTCTGAGCAGCTGAACTAACTTTCTATAGAAAAACCCAAAACAAAAGAGAATTCCTCACAGTTTTCAAATTCCATTATTTCCTGGGCAACCTTCTTAAACATTTTTGCTGAAGGGTTGCCCTGAGAAACCACTGTCGTGTCTATGCCATCAAAATAACTTAGATATTTGGGCAACTACCCAGATTATTAAGTAGCATTTACATTGAATACCATAAGGAATAGTGTCAGTTAGGGGGAAAAAACGGAACGTTAGGAAAGTTCTTCCTAGTAACTTAATCCCAATCAATTTGTTGTTCTCCCCACTGCCCAAATATAAGTGGTAAAAATTCAGAGGGGACCAAGGCAAAATACGGTTATAAGGCCTCCTCTGGTCCTGACTTCCTGCAGTCAATCCTCCATCTATGAACTCTACAAGGCAGAGTTTAGGTTTTTTTCTGGTTGCTCACATCCTGTTTTAAAGAAAGGACTTGAGTAAACTTATGGAAATATATCATATAATAACTGGAAATATATACACTAACACTACCATGTGAAAATGTAAATAACTGGGGAAAGTCAGTGGAGTAACAAACAAGCATAGGAAAAATAAAATCATATCAGGAACAAAATTGGTATGCATAATAGAAACCAGGAGGTCCTACAGAGTTGCCAAAGGTGTTTTAAAAATTTGGTTGTTCAATTGAATTAAGGATCACAATATTTATAAAAGAGAAATATTCATTCCCCGGAAACTGCACAGTGATTCCTGATACAACTACCTCAAGTCAAGGTATGCCAAGGTTTCTAATAAAAGAAGTGGGTACCTTATGATACAGTAGGCAAGATCTCTACCGTGACATCCCTAGGAGGGACGGAAGAATGAATGCTTTGTGGCTGTTGCTTTTAGTGTTGACGATACAGGTTATATAACACTGATTGTTCATTCCACTTACTGACACTTGACATGTACTACTTGGGTTGTAGAGTAAGTTTTCTTGTGCCCAGGTCTTGACCTTTTAGCTAAATTCTGCCTCCCTTTAGAGCAAAGGTTAAATTATATCTTCTTACATTACCTGAAACATATAGCACAGACCATTGAATACAGAAGGTTTCTCAAAAATGTTAGATTAATGAAGTTATCCAACAATGAACAAAGATATGAGACATCTATCATTTTGTCTGCTTAATACCTTCCTATTTTTTTTTTGTTCAACACCTTCTAATTCAATGCCACAGACTCTTATTCTCATGGATTCAATGGTTAGGGGCAGCCATATTCAAACATTGAGACCCCAAACACTTAACCAAATCCAGTGATTTGGGGGAGGGTAATAATTGAAGCTGCACATGCCAAAATCTTTATCTTTGGGAATCTGGAACTGAAGTTAAACTAGTCGAGTTAGTCTGACTTCACTCTTCAATAATGAGTCATAATATTCTCTGAATAAAGCCTCTTGGTTCCATTAGATATGTGTGTATCCATATGATAAATATATTTTTTGTTTCAACTAATTTAATGTGTTTCTGCTATTCTCTATCAGAAGTGTTAACTAATAGAGTGAATCATAGTAATCTAATTTGCCAATGATATTCATTTGTTCATACAGTAAATATTTATTGAGCACATGCTATGTGCCAGGCAATATTCTAGGAGTCTGAAGTGCACCATGGAACAAAACAGACAAATATTACTGTCCTGTTCTATGTTATACTAACCTTCCCTATGCGGTGATGTTTATCAAGAAGATGGTATCCAGGTGTATTAGTATAGTTGTTTTTAAACACTAGAAAGCTAAACAATAATAAAAAGACTTGACCTAAAAGGATCAAGGAGGAAGAATTTACCAACACTTCTGGAGTTTGATCAAAAGAAGAACATTCAAAGTTGTCTAAAATAGTGCTTTTCAAACTTCAGTATGCATAATAACCACTTGGAGACTTTGTTAAAATACATTCAGACCCACTCTCTGAGATTCTCATTCAACAGATGGGGAGCAGGGAGGGGGTAAGAATTTGCATTTCTAACACTGGTCCACTCACCATGCATCAGTGGCCTACGAAGTACATGAGCCTGGCTTCCCACGTGAATTCTATTGAATGTTTAAAGAATTAACACCAGTCCTTCACAAATGCTTCCAAAAAATAAAAGAAGACTGGACTTCCAAATGCCCATCAGTGACAAATGGTTAAAAACTGTGTGGTATTCCCATACTATGGACTATTATTTAACCTTGAAAAGAAATGAAGTACTAATACATGCTATAAATGGAAGAACCTCAAAAACATTACGCCAAGTGAAAGGAGTCAGTGGCAAAAGGCCACGTATTGTATGATTTCATGTACGGATGTGACATGCCTAGCACAGGCAAATGTGTAGAGACAAAAAGCAGATTAGTCAGAGTAGGGGAGGAGTGAGAGATGGGGAGATAGAGCTAATGGGTTTCTTTGGAGTGATGAACACATCCTGAAATGAGATAGTCCAGATGGTTGGGTAACTCTCTAAATATACTAAAGCCTACTGACTTGTAGACATCTAAAGAGCATGTGAGTCATATCTCAATAAAGTTATTATTAAAATCTCAAAAATGGCATGCATGAGCCACCTTGGGATTGACAATGGACCAGCATGCCCAGCAAACTAGCAGTTACTAGAGTGGCTGAAACCTAATGGGAGAGTCCGTGGGATGGAGATGAAGAAAGAGAATATAATCTAGAATCTCACCTTCTAAAATCCCGTTAATCCTGAATAAAAATCACTAAAAAGATGGTGATTTTAAGATTATTCTTATGTTACAGTATTACAGGCAACTAGCACATATCATGTGTTTATCTCATGAAATCTGTGGGTAACAGACTAGCATTTTCCTACTCTTGATGTTACTTATAAGCAATAATGACCTCCATGATATGTACAGGGTAGAAAATATAGACATTGCTTTAAATGGATCCTCATGAATTGAACTCTTAATATAACATGTTAACGTCAGTGCCTCACGTATAGATCAGTGCCTAGAAAGGAATCATAGGAACATAGCACATTGACACTCTTGTGTGCTAAGTAGCAAATGCCATATCACAGAGAAGTACTGATGTGAAGAAAATAGCACAGCCACTGGTTAAAATTATGAGTTTGGAGCCATAGTCCCTGCACATTAAACTGGGCTCTTCCATTTGCTTCCTGTGTGATCTTTTCCATTTGGTTAACCTATTAGCAATTCTCAATTCTCTCATCTGCAAAATAGAAATAATAATAATACCTACCTACGATTTAGTCTTGTCATGAGCCAATGACTTCATATTTGTAAAACACTGGGAGCAGATGTCTAACACATAGTAAGCACCATATGACGGTTTGTTAGTAAATCCCTGGCGTCCAATTTGGATAATTTTTTTCCATAAGCATGTCAATTTGGGAAGTAGATGCTTTCACGAATGGGGTGACCCTTCTAAATTGTCCCCCTTTCTTGGATGGTTTGCATTCAGTTATTCATGTGGACAAACTCTTAATTAGTCTAGTCTCTATTTAAGATTTAACAGAAGAGTGGAACTCAAAAATTGATTTTGATACATAGGAATATAATCATTGGTGCACTGATTTCCATAGAAAATATATTTAACACTGTGTGCTGTCTCTTAAAGAGCCAATAAAGAATACGAAGGATTTGTCTTTTCTCTGATGTAACTTCAAAAATTTTTCTCACCATAAAAATATGGCTTAAGATTTATGTGCACTAAACTCTAATTCATTTAATCTTCAAATAGGCTCTATAATCTCCATTTTACAGATGAGAAAGCCTAGTCTTGGGGGATTGAAGTGACTTCTGTGAGGCTGCACAGCAAGCAAAGGGGGTAGAGACGGGATTTAAATCCAAGACAGTATGACAAATATGAAAGCTCTTTGCATCCTCCTACATCCCCTACTGCACCTACAGTGACCTTTCTAACAGATATTTCTGCCTTTTAACTTATTTATTTCTATTTTCATGCTGGACAAATTCTTGGTTGGGAAGTTCCCTAAAATGTAAAATATTTGGTTGATTTGTCTCCTTCAAGCTACAGAAAGGAAAACAAAATGAAACAAAGTATGGTAAAGAGGCTGCAAAGTCATACTCTACAATGAGTCACCCCTGTGTGCCAGGCAGAGAGAGAAGATAAACAGCAAATCCCAGGGCTGTCTTGTGAAGCCTTTGTAAACCAACCAGCAAGGGGCCCTGCCTAACAGTTCACTTCTCTAGACTGCTTTTGGGAACCAGCTGGATCCTTGTCAAGCCTGAGTGATTGACCCCGGGCCATTCATTTCCCTCTCTTCAAGGATGTGAGGGCCCTCTTGCCTTATCCGGAGACATTAAAGAAGGCTGCTTGACGTTGGACATCAAATTGATTTCATGCCAAGATCTCACTCAACCACGGGTGACAACCATTGACGTGTCAAAGCCTTACAAGAAAAATAAACATGTCTGATGCAAAGAGTCCTTTGTTTTTGATGCCAGGTTGAATTATGCACCTTCTCTCAGATCTGACACTGGCTGCGACTCTTTGCTAGGAGGCAGAGTGGAGGCATGTAGGGTCTCAAATTGGAGTGTCAGAGAAGGGCAAACGACAGCTGATTCAAAGGTGCAAATTTGATGCTGGAGGAGAACCCTTTTCCTCTCTGTATCCCTCATCCTTCTTTTCCAGTTCAACTCTACAAAACCCAACTCCTCATTCTCTGGCCCCTGGTTCTGAACGCTTGAAGTCACTTACTTGTCTGTTCTCCCCAGAGAGCAAAGCCTGCTATTTAGAAAGGGCTTAAAACCACAGCATCCTTCCTCTTTTTAGCCGTGTCTGCTCAAGGTGAAATATGTCTTAGGACAAGGTTTCCCAGCAGGCATCCAGCTGTTTTGGCTTGAGTGGGGGCTGCCTACAGCACAGCCTCTCTGGCCATTTCTTCTCCTTCCTAGCCCGAGGGATGCATAATCACTCCTCTAATGTTTCCTAGTTTAGTGGTTTCCCTGAAATCTTTTCATCCAGCTGTGTTTACTTTTTTTTTTTTGTATTGTCTGTAGAAGACTGAGAATTTGCATAATTAAGAATGACCTGAGCAATCTCCGATAATGCCTCCACTAAAACCTCTGACTATCCTTGTTAACTAATTACATCTATCATTGTGTCAGACAGGTAAAAGACTCCTTCAGTCTGTTGAGACAACATTATTCACCTGGGATTATCAAAGGTTTCAATTCTGGCCATTAGCTGAAATTGCTTGGGTCATTCATTATGGCAAATTCTGCATCCTTTCCAGACAGAGCAAAGTAAATGCAGAATCAGGATTAGATTAAATAGCCATGTATCAGGAGCCTAATTCAGAACCTCAGCCCCTTCTTTTTCCCTAGAGCTAAAGGATGAAAATGAACAGAAAAACTCTGTTGTCCTGTCCTTAAAGCAGGATATATGAGAGTTTTTACTTCAAAAAATTGGAAAGAGCTATCATTTCCCCAAATTTTTCAGCCTATTAAGTGTATGATTTAACAAAGCAATAACGAAAAAGTTCCTTAAACTTGAAATTAAATCCCAAAGCGAGCTGACACCCCAAACTCCCCATTCTCAGGGGCTCAGCTCCCCCTCACTAACCACGGGTTGTAGGTAGGGTCTTGAATCGCTATGAGGGAGTGTTCCAGTTGAAATGACTCCAGCTGAACTGAAAACAGAACAAGGGGAGACAGATTAAAGGTTAAGCCTAGACACAAACAAGGAATGGGAGATGTTAAAAATGCCTCTGGAGGACTTGCAATGGAGACACAATTGTCGTTGAGTTGAGTGGTTGGCAGCAAAACCAGGCAGTGCATTCAATTCCTTCTGTGTGAACCTGTCATTCACTGGGCACGTTATTTCACCTGTCCTGTGCTCACCCAGAATTCAGCATTTTCGTCACCAATGAATATATTTTTACATTGATCTAGAGCCCATTATGTACAGAAACTATAAAATGAGCATGGTAAAAGGATGCCAAGTAATACATGAGAATATAAGTCGTTTATGTTCCTCCCGGAAAGATAAGCCATAGAACTATGAAGATAACCAGCGATGTAAGATACCTAGGAATATTGTTTATTAATTGTGTGAGAGTATGGTTTCTTGAAAAAAAGCTCTATATCCAATCATAATGCCCAATTTATATGTATTTTAGACACATTTTCATGTAATGCACAGGGGTACTCCACTCATTAAGTGTGTGCTTGCCTTGCAGAAGGAGTGAGCTGAGAGATCATAAACCAAATCATTAGAGAACCCAAAACATGGGCTAGTAGAAACATCTCTATAAGTGACTAAAATCTATTTCTCTTCAGTTTTTCGAAATCTGAGACGAGTTCTACTTTTTTCCTGATGTTCAAAGAATTTCTTGTCAAAAGAAAAAAGAATATGAAAATGTGAAGTGAATAGGATGCTTCTTTACAGTCATTCATTAACAAATATGTGTTTGTTGTGAATCTCCACTCATCATAGAAATTTGAGTTCTGTTGTGTATCAGGTGGTGAACAAGATCCTAGGGATATATCAGTGAACAAAACCGATAACAATTTCTACTCTTGTGGAACTTACTTTTCAATGTGACGAGACAGGTATCAAGCATAATAAATTAAATATACTATGTATGTATATATAGTATATATTAGAGGCTTCATTGAGATGATGACATTTGGTCAAAGGCTTGAATGAATGTGAGGATGTGGACTACATGGATGTCTGGAGGAAGAGTATTTCTGGCAGAGGGAACAAAAGTCCTGAGGTAGGAGTTTGTCTGGCCTATCCAAGAACTAGCAAGTAGACCTATACAGTCAAGATGGCGGGGGGGAGGGGGGAGGATTGTAGTAAGACATAAAGTCAAGAGATAAATAGGGGAGTCAGACCATATAAGTCCTTTTAAGCCATTGTAAGAACTTTGGCTTTTACCCTGAGCAAAATGAGAAGACATTGATAGGTCTTGAGCAAAGGAGTAAAATGCACTAATTTTCACTGTTAAAGATGTACTAGGGCTGTACCCTGAGAGTAGCCTGCATGGAGGATACAGTGGCAATAAGAAAAGCAAGGAGATGACTGTGGACGGTATGCAGTATTGCAGGTGAGATATGACTCTGGGTTGAATCAAGTAGAGGGGAGAAATAATTGGATCACGAATACTATCTGAAGATAGAGTCAGCAAGATTTGCTTACAAACTAAATGAAGAATAAGAGAAAAAGAGAGAGGCCAATGATGACCCAAAATTTCATCATAAGCAACTGGAAACATGGAGATGTCATTAACAGAGGCAAGTAAAGCTATGGATGGAACTGATTTTGGGGGGGGAAATCAAAAGTTTGGCTTAGGATCTGTTAAACTTGACATTTCTATTAGACACACAAGTGAAAAAGTTGACTAGGCATGTAGATATTCTACTCTAACATTCTAGGCTGAAGATAAGTAAGTTTGAAAACTTGTCAGTGTGTAGATGTTCTTTAAAACCCTCACCCTGCATGAGATCACCAAAAGAAGTGAGTGTCTAGAAAGAATAGAAGAACCCACAGATTGAGGCCCTGGACACTGCAACTTGAGGAGAGGGTGGAGAAGAAAAGCCATCAGAAAAGGAGACTAAGAAATCCAATAAGTAGAGTGTTACAATAGCTCAATGAAGGAAGTATTTTAAGCAGGAAGCAATGAGCAGCTGTGTAAAAGCTCGGCAGGTAAGATAAGGTCTGAGACTTGGCCATGAGTTCAGCAACAGGAGGCAACTAATGAGTCACAAGAGCAGTTTCAGTGAAGTGGTGGTGTCAAAAGTTTGTATAATAAAGAGCTGATGTCATAGAGAATGGGTGCTGTTGTGGCATTAGAGATAAAAAGAACGGAAACCTTGGGGCACCTGGGTGACTCAGTCAGTTGGGCGTCCAACTTCGGCTCAGGTCATGATCTCACTGTTCGTGGGTTCGAGCCCCCCATTGGGCTCTGTGCTGACAGCTAGTTCAGAGCCTGGAGACTGCTTCAGATTCTGTGTCTCCCTCTCTCTCTGCCCCTCCCCTGCTGTTCTCTGTCTCTGTCTCTCTCAAAAATAAATAATAAACATTAAAAAAAACCAGAAACCTTTTATTATAGGATAAAAGATGGATAAAGAAACCCCACAAAAACAAAAGTATGGCTTAATGAGTTATTCTAAGGGGAACATCCTTTTAACCACAACCCACAGCAAGAAGAACTTTGCCAGCTCCCCTAAAAGTCTTTCCACATGTCACAATGTTATTTCCATCCCAAGCCAACACCCATCATCCTGAGTTTTGTGCTAATCACCTTCTAAAGTTTCTTTATGGCTTTAACAGTCCATGAGACTGATATATATGCCCCTGGTTCCCAGCACAGAGCTCCTAAAACCCTTGTAAATTCCTAATGATAAGAATATTAGGAGTACCTTCTAATGAGGCAACAATGGCAGAGTTCCTGGGTGGCTTCTGGATGGGAGACCAGTCACCAGAAAGACCAAGCCATGATCGGAAGCTTGAGATTTTCAGCAACCACTCCCTCCTTCTCCAGAGAGGGGAGAGAGACTGGAAATGGAGTTAATAATGGGTTATGCCTACATGAAGAAGTCTCCAAAAACATCCCAATAGATGGATAATCATGGGTGCCGTATAACCTTTACTGAAAACACAATTTTTTCAGCCTAAAGTCTCTCCATGTTTCTCACAGATTGAGTCTTCACTGTGTACCAATGAAGAGGATTTACTCTCATCTGCTTGCATGTTAGCACTCACCCTTGGTATCAAGTAATTTTGTTTAATGCCCAATCCCTGGGACTACCTGTGGAGTCTCTGTACCATGACACATTAGCTACACTGGAACAATGTTTCCCAGAATTCCCTTCCCTGTATGTTTTCTGGCTAATGTTGGTCTTAGAGAATCAGGAGTTCTAGGTGGAAATGGAGGAGTAATAGTTTTTACTCTCTGAAGGTCGATGCTGGACATCAGACTATGGGGCAGCTCTTGCATATTGTCGCTGACAAGCAGGGTCATCTTCCTGACGTGGGCAGCTCGTGAACCTGCAGCTTCTCCAGAAGTAGCCAGATGACCTTCTTTCATTTCTCCAGGTCTTGAGCCAAGGGCATACACATCTTCATGGTCAAGGGCACAGGCGTCTCCTCTTGGCCAGCCATGACTTCAAGGCTGGAGGGAGCAAGAAGCAGAGAAGGATTCCAGGGTGTCCGTGTGGACTGTAGTTTGTCCTTGCTTTCCATGTTCAGTTTTCTGTCCTGACTCATAGTCCAGCTGATCTACAGCCACTTTAGGCTCAACAGCAGATGCAGGGCAACAGACTCCTCTGTCAGCTCCTAAACTCTAACCCTTACAATAGCCCCTTTTTCCTGTATCACTCAGCAGTTTTGCTTTTCTCATCAAACTCTGACTGATACACTGGCTGTTGCCTATTATTCTCATTCTGCTCTCTTTGCAATGCACCAGCTCTGCTGGCCTCCAGTAAGGTTATCCCAGTCCAAATGTTGAGGGCTCCTTATTGCAGCCAACAAAATGTGAAAGACAGCTGGGCTCCCCAGTATGCTCATTCTGTGACAGCAAGAGGCCAGGGCCTTTGTCCCTGCGGATGTTTCTTTCCTCGGCTGAATCAAACTTGCAATTCCTAATATCAGAACAATGTGGTTGCCATGCTGGAGCCTGAGATGAAATGCTTTTTATAAGAGCTAATCAGATTGTACATTAATGAGAGAAATATGAAGCTAATCAACACCACAGAAGGTCTCTAGGCTCAGGCCTATTAAACTTCATAAAAAATTAATGACTGAAAGAGCAGACTCTTTTGTAAGGGGTCTCTTGTGGTTGGATAAGGGCCTGAAGTCCCATTCACCTCTCATTACATTGAATTAGCCTCACTTTCCAACCCAAAATATAATCCATCAAGTGGCATTTTCCACTGGGGGTTACACGGCTAGTGTTTGAAAACACTTGTAAAATATTTATTACTTTTTCTCCTTCCTCTTCTTCCCTTCATCCCCTCCTCCTTCCCCTCTCAGCCATCCCCCTCTCACCTTGCTCACTATGGCTTTTCCCATTTTAATTAAAGAGATTTGTACTCCTAAAGCCTTCTGGGAAATGTCTTCGATGATTGTGGTTTGTAGATGCTTCTGGAGCTGCTTGGCAGGAAACCCCTAGCCCTTTGCTCAAAGCATGTTCAGCATCTGCTTGCAGAAGCCAGGAAGGGTGAGGAAGAGGATTTAGACCAACTGGGTTGAAAAATAATCCTAGCACTCCCCTTCTCGAACTCAGGTGCGCTTTGTGTGTGTGCGAACGGTGGCTGTAATTATTGAATACGTTCAGCATATAAGACATTTATCTACAAAGTTGGTGGCCTCAACTCCAATTAAATCCAAATGCCCACCTCCCTCTCCTGCAACCTTTGCCCCAAACTATAACTCACCTTAGTCTGGTTGTTGTTGGAGGTTAGAGAATCAACTCCATTATTCACCCAGCAGGATAAAACAGGCAGCGCTCGGCTCTCTCTCAGAGTGAGTAAGCAGGTAATTATATATAGTGGAACGTAGAGGGGTCTTCTACGTGGGCTCGAACTATAAAATGGACCATTAAAGTCATTCCTTTAAATACTGAAATCTTTCCCACTTTGAAGAGGCTCCTGTAAAAATGATACTGCCATTGGGGGGCATCCTACCTTAAGGGGTTGTTATGTAATACCACATGACCTATTCCTGAAGGACTAACCAAGAACAGAGCCCCAGGGAAAGGGCCAGTCTGAGAACTCTGGGGGTGGTGTGTTTGTCAGAGACAATGGAATGGGTAGAAGGGAAATTAAGTGGAAAATAGAAATAAATCAAAGAAAATCTTGTCTCCCATTTTGGCTGGAAAGTCAACTCTGGTTCCGCAGCTTCCATAAGACCTCCTCCATTTATCCACTTGTTTGCTAACTCACCAACCTTCAGGCCATGTCAATGCACCAGGGATGCCCAGAACGCCCCCATAAGGCTTTTTCATCTTGTTTCCTCTTCTGAAGATTCTAAACTTGAACACAGCCCTGGGGATTTTTGTAATACAAGCTATTAACAGATCACTGCAGCATGTGGCAAAAGAGGTGTGAAAAGGGAGGTCAGGCTACCCTGTGGCAGGACGTGTGTTTCCCTGGTGGCAGCGTCAGCTCATATTTCTGTTCCTCTGCTGACATGTGCAGGGGGTCAGAAGCAAGGGTGGTTCAACACATGGGTTCATGCCATGATTCAGGAAATACTGGTTTACACTGAAGTTCAGAATGTCTCTCCAAAGAGCTCTGAAAATCAATTGAATACACCAATATATGGGACAGACAAGCTGGTATGACAGCCCCCAACCCTATGCTAAACTGTTTCATTTGCCAAGTAAAGTGTTCTAGAATCAAAGCTTATTCATGAAGTACAAAAATGCCCTATTAACCCAATGGTCAGCCTTCTAGCAACCAAAGCCAGCCAGAATATAGCTTTACCCTGCACAAAACAGAAATTACATAGAAAAGTATCCACAAGCCCATATACTATACTTTATGGAAGAGACATTGAGCTGCTTTCAGAGGATTGACTCAAAGATCATGTAACAAGCTTCTACACCTGATTTCCTCCAGTGATGTTTAATTCCTTTCAAGCTACAGACTATGACAGATGTAAAGAAGTTAGATTTGGAAAGTAGGAGGCTCCTAGAAGCCAAAACATTATGCATCTCGGGAGAACCATCAAGCTTTGGGCGTAGAAGTTAAGTGTGAGAGGGTAATTAAGGGAGAAGATAACCTATGCTCTGTCTCCTTGTTCAAGAACACAGTGGTCCAATAATACTGAATTTCTCAAAATCGAAGTCACTTACTCCCTATCTGATGTGAAATGCCAAGTTAAATTTGTGAACACAGAACTTTAAGCCATTTCTAAAATCCTGTCTCAGCATATATCCTATGAACAATATTTTTTAAGCTACCTTTCAAAAAGCATGTCCAAAATGCCCATCATTGGGCTGAGTATTTGACATACATTATCTCACTTAATCCTCACAATAGCTATGTAAGCTATATAGTTTATATTCTTCTTAAATTGATTGACATAATGCTTGAAAGTATTATGACTTCTCCAAGGTCATGCTTTTGAAAGTAGTAGAATTCTGAGATAAACCCAAATCTTTTTACATCTCAAAATTGGGAAATTAACCTCAATAATATCTTGAAGCTTGTAGGCTAGTGTGATGTTACATCCACATAGAAAAGTAAAGATTTTTTTTCCCTCACTCTCTTTAAAGTAGCCACAGACATATTTTTGAGTATGTTATGCAGGGTGTTTATATCATTATGGTGGCTCTTTTCTAAAAATGCTCCAATGAACCACACCCCTGATATTTGAGCCCTTGTACAGTCCCCTCTCTGACTCAACCGCAAACAACCCTTTGACTCACTGTAAGCAACAGTATGGAGAACTACATACTATGGACCCACTTTCATAGAACAGGATCGGACCCTAATCAAGGAACTGGCAACATGGGTCCCGCTGCGACTCAGGAACTACAAAGTGTTGTCTACCTCTTACTCCATTTTGATAGGGGATATCTGTTGTGGTTGTCTGATTATTGTCTTACCATTGGATGTGCAGTGGGGATGGAAGACAGGAACCTTACTCAAGGAGCCTCAGCCTCATCAACACGTGGACTTGATTTAGATAGTGAGATTCGGGACCTCAAGCCTCAGCCTGATGCTATAGCATGGCTAGACTTTGGAGGTATTGGAAGGAGAAATGAGTATATTTTCAAGAGATTTCAGAGGGTTTTCAGGGGGTTGCAGTGTGTAGCTTTTTAGAACAAAGCCTTGCATAGCTCCAAAGTTCAGGAAACATCTTGAAGAAGAACCTGGCCAAGTATCTTAGGCCCTTCAGATTGTCAAGTTAGCGACCTCTATATCTATATAACACCTAAATACTGATTTTTTTTTTCTGTCTCCCAGCAGTGAGTTAATGCCTAGAACAACATGAGTTACTCAGCATACCCAGATTCAGCAAATACTCCAAGGAAAAAGATTTTGATCATCATCTCACTTTCTTATAGTTTTCTCCTGCTGAAACTTAACCACTGTAATTTGCATGGCTCCAATGTCTCCATGACACCATTACACAGATGATTTTAGTCTTTTGTCTGGCTGGGTTCTTGTTTTTTTGTTTTTGTTTGCTCATCTGTAGCATTGGTCTATTACAAACTACTCCATCCTACCAAAGGCAGCCATTGTTTTGACCATCCAAACCAAAGTTGCTGAGGTCATTATATATAATTCTCTATGAAATATTGTCTTCATAGAACTTAAAACTGGGCGGGGTGCCTGGGTGGCTCAGTCAGTTAAGCGTCTGACTTTGGCTCCACTGTTCATGGATTTGGGTCCTACATCGGGCTCTGTACTGACAGCTCAGAGCCTGGAAGCTGCTTCGGATTCTGTGTCTCCCTCTCTCTCTGCCCCTCCCCCTCTCATGCTCTGTCTCTCTCTGTCTCTCTCAAAAATAATATATATATATATATATATAAAATAACTTAAGACTGGCTTAAATGATCTTGCTTCATGTTTTTTATTGTTTTTTCATTTTAGGAAATGTAACTCTATATTTTTAAAAAATGAATCTTGTCCTTTGTTGCTGTTCACTGCTGAATATTCAGATAGCAAGAGAAACTTACACTTAATAGATTCTCAATAAATAGCTCTTGAAGTAAGTGTTGAAGGAAAGAGACACAGAGGCTCTCAAACCTCAGAGCTTTCAAGAGCTCTGCTTTTTTATTAGTTTGAATTTTCCTTATGTCCTAAAATAAAGTTCTGTACTCAAAGAGGTATAAAATACATTTCAAATACTTTGTGCTGAAGGAATTATAAACAAGGGTAATTTATTAAACAAGAACAAATTCTCTTTCATTGAATATCCAATTTATTCAATAATTTGTCTTAGAGTCAAATAACATTGTTCTGTATCTTCTTTTTCAGATTTCTCTTATGTGTGTGTTGGGGTTTTTTTGTCATCTGTGATCTCATTGTTACTAAGAAAAAAACATGATAAAAAATATAGCCTCATCTGTGTCCAGCTGAACTAGTTCTAATTCAGTTCGATTTTCATCGATTTTTATCCAAAAAGGTTGAAAATCAGATGTTGTTTAGTTTTGGTTTTATTTATTTAATTGTAAATTAGAGTTGTGGCTATTTAAGGTGTGCAGCATTATTATAATAAAGTTAATTAACATATCTTCTCCTTACAAACTATTGTTTTGTGTGTGTGTGATAAGAACACGTGAAATCTCCTCTTAGAAAATTTCCAGTTTTCATACTGTTTTAGTACCTATTATCATCATGCCATACTCTAGGTCTCCAGGCTTATTTATCCTACATAACTGCAGGAAATTTAATGATTTTGGAACTCTTCTCTCTACCTAACTTCTCATTTCTGTGTTACCTGTGCTCACAGAATTTTCTGCTAGCCCTTTTTGGCTTCATCCATCATAAGTAATACCTGCAACTGATCATCAATAATATTATAAAGAGAAACCCGAATCACCAGTATGATGGATGAAACAATTTCTGCAAACTGAAGTCAATATTAGTCAGCCTTCTGTCATTTTTCTGGTGACCAAAGAAGCTGCAAGGGCTGGAAGATGGTTTGCAAAACTTATAGAACCCCGATGGCCATGACTTTCTACATTTAAAGATCAATAATTGACTTGCAATGAATTCTGATCTTAATTTTGCATGGCATTCAAGTTCAAGAATTAATCTGCTGTGTCAAAAATCAGAGGGCTTGTTGCAGACTGCTGGCCACATGTCTTCTGGCTGTAACACAAAGACAATAAAACAACTCATGACATGATATTGCAGTGTTTCTGCTGAGAAGTGCTTAATCTTTGCATCATCTACTCTGGTTTCTCCAAGAACAATCTCTTGGGAAAATTCCACAGACTCAAGTCTGGCTCATCTGATATCCCAGGGAGCTGGGTGATGTCAGTGCGACTGCAGTATTTCACTTATAACTCTTCCTAAAAAATTAGTTTCATTAGTTGCCGAACAGTGGAGGCCAATAAACACTCTTTGCCTCCAACTAGGCCTATATCATTGGCTTGAGGAACAGTTTCTTCTTTGTGTGACTCTCCATAATCACCAAAAGGAACCATCCCCAGGCTCTAATATGTCAAGACCAGAAACAGGGAATAGTTGAGGAGAGATCAGTTGGAGACATAAACTGACGGTCTTACTCCAGTCTCTGAATCAGTCTTCTTTCACAAAATGCCTTTTTCTCTTCCTCACAATTCAGGCCTTAGATGAGAAGCCCTTGAGAAACAATTCCATTGCCCTGCAGAGAAGTTTCCATCAACAGAAGTCAGGATGAGTGCTGGCATCAGGAATAGGGGTGACATAGCTTCCTGTGGTTAGGTCATTCCTTACTAAAAGGAAAAATGTTGAGCTTTGCTGACCAAATGTCAGGGTTTCTTTAAACCACTACACGTTTCACTGGTATATGACTCACATTTCAGGAAAGTTGGAATTTTACCAATGAGATTGAAAGGGCCTGTTGATTATCTGCCACATCTCTCTTTACAGAAGGCCAGTGCTTCGAGGGAAAGAAGAATGGTCCATCTTAGGTCTGGGTACCAGTGGCCTAAAATAGGAGCCTGCATCCAAAGGCAGAAATATTTACCTTTAATTTTCGACGTTCTTAAGGATTGTAGTAGAAGGTCATTGTGAATCCACACCCTAGCAAATGTGCCAATATTAGGAGTTGGTAGTGACAGTGGGTGGAGGACATCACACCTAGGGGATGGGCAGGAGCGTCCACTGGGCTTGATCATTAGCTGGAAGGACTCCATCTGCTCGGTAATCTGTAGCATGAATCGCATTAACAAAATTAAACATTTAATAAAATATTTAATTTTAACAAAATTCAAAATTTCTCTTTGAAACTTGGAGATTGTTTAAGAACATATAAAACTAATATTTAAAAATACAGAATGCCAAAGGTCTTTGAATATGCTAAGGAAAACTAAGATGTTAACTGACATTGTATAAAACAGGAAGAGATTAAAATAAACTTAGGATTCTGTATTAAGGCAAAAACCTTCTTTACTCTAAGACATTTTGGGCCTTTAAATTACTAAAATATCTTATAAACTTTCAAGTCATACAGAAAATGACTGAAAACAGATATATGTATCATTGTTACCATATATCACATTGATATCATATATACATTGATATCATATATATAGGTATATCATATATACATACATATGGAGACTGCGTGTGTCTGTGTGATGCATGTGTATCTCCAAGCAAATCTTAGTGAGTGATAAATATGGAATTTTTTATTAAAGAGTGTGTAGCATTTCACGAAGTTTGGAATCCTAGAGAAAAATCCCACTTCAGAAGGCATAGAAAGCATCTTTGAAAATTTTCCAATTTCTTTTTACACATTAAAAAATCCCTAAAGTTAAATGATTTATCCAAGGATTTTCAGCTACTTGGTAGCACAGCTGAGAATGGGGTTTTCCTATATCATATTGCTATTTAAATTGTATTCAAAATTCAGTGTAGTTTAGTATTTAGTAAGCAGCTAATACATGCCTCATAAGATATCAGGGAAGTCTGTGCCATGGTCATTGGGTTTATAATGTTTACGATCTCATTTTAAAGACAGGCTGGCTTCCAGAAGCCAGAAGGCTTACAGATTTCAAGCAACTTGACTGTATATCTTTAAAGTCAGAGTCTAAGAATTTGGCCCAAAGCCCACACATTACATTATTATACACTGAGGTGCAAATGGTCAGGATTTTGCCTCGTGTGTGTGTGTTTGGAACAACTAGAACAGGAACAGCCATCTTACTGAACTTTAGTTAGTATTTAAATTAATAATGAAGTGAACCTAAGGACGCCTGGGTGGCTCAGTCGGTCAAGTGTCCAACTTCAACGCAGGTCATGATCTCGCAGTTTGAGGGTTCGAGCCTCGTGTTGGGTTCTGTGCTGACAGCTCAGAGCCTGGAGCCTGATTTGGATTCTGGATCTCCCTCTTTTTCAGCCTCTCCCTCACTCCTGCTCTGTCTCTCTCTCTCAAAAATAAACATTAAAAATTAAAAAAAAAATAATGCAGTGAATCTCTGATAGGCATTGATAATGGGTAGAATGTGACTACAGGAAGATATAGGACAAGAATTTCATGCTTGTGAGTTTGATCACTCAATAGATTAGAGATTAAGGGGATAGAAAAAGGGAAAAAGTGTACAGAAATTAGCTCTAGACAAACTCCCCAGTTCTGTTTTCCTCCATGGCTTATGAGTCTCTGCATCTGCAACACCTTCCCTCCCAGACCAGATTCCAGCTCCCTCCCAGACCAGGCTCTCAGCTCCACTGGCTTCTTGTGGGGAAAGACAGAGGATCAGTCAGTGCACTCAGTCTTCACCTCCTGGTACTTCCACATCTGCCATGGGGGAGGTGGTCCAACAGTGAGTTGAGACTTCCTGAATGGAGACTGAGGAAGGCTTGGTGAGAACAGGCAGGAATGGGTGATGATGAGCCCAGACTTACCCTAATTCATTATTTGCTCTACCTTTTCACATACCCTGTGCCTATGGAAAAAGGTACCATGATTTTTTTAAGTTTATTTATTTATTTTGAGAGAGAGAGAGAGAGAGCAAGGAAGGGGAAGAGAGTGAGGGTGAGAGAGAATCCCAAGCAGGCTCTGCACTGTCAGCCCAGAGCCCGATGTGGACCTCGAACTCACAAACTGTGAGATCATGACCTGAGCCAAGATCAAGAGTCAGACGCTTAACCGACTGAATGACCCAGGCTCTCAGGTGCCATGAAGTTTTTTTTTTGTTTGTTTGTTTTTTTGTTTTTTTAATAGTTTATTGTCAAATTAGTTTCCACTAACACCCAGTGCTCATCCCCACAAGTGTCCTCCTCCATGCCCATNTGGGCGTGGCGTGATCCAATGCCTCAGGCGGGTGCTCTGCTTTGGGTGCCATGAAGTTTTTAAGAAATGAAAGGGAGGAGATGCTGCAAAGAGATGAAGCACATTCCCTTAGCTAGAAATTGCCTAATACCGAGTAGAATGCTTAGGTTCTGTGAGCAACACATGTGTACACACACACACACACACACACACACACACTGAGATGCTCAGAAAACCGTTCAACTGAGCCATGAAAATAATACTGAACCTGAATCTGGAGAAAATCAGGTATCAAGCTTAAAAGAAATTAAATGTTCCTTGCATTTCCTTTCTATTCGTTTTGTGTTTGGCTTCCATGGAAAGCTAAAACTAAGTGGTGGAAGGAAATGATATTCTCCTCCTACCTGATCCAGTGCAGCCGAATTGGCTGAAAAAGTTGTTATTCAATATGATATAAAAGAAAGTCACTGCTCCTTGTCTAAGTAGTGGAAGTTACATCTATAGAATTTCTTACCAGTAAAATTGGATAGTTACAGAATTCTGTACAACAGTGATTAATATGCATACAAATCCTGTGTTACATGATGTGAAAGAGAGAAAGAGAGATGAATGATGGCTGCCCAATGGTTTCTCCCCTCTCCTGAAAAATAGTTGAATAGAAATCCATTGACTGGCTCAGTTGGGAACTTCTCTCGCTATTTAAGGAGCTCATTTCCTCTCAAAATCTGTGAAACCATCCTAACAAAGGCATTCCTGAGGGGTTCCCTTTGCTCCTTTTCTTCTTCCTCAGGTGACAGGGACATATCTAATGGCAGCTTGTGCTTCATTGCCCATTACTGACAGGCTGTGAGCTTGTCACTGCCCAGAGTGACAACGGATTGGTCCCTCCATTCACCCTAGTATGAACAACCAGATTAAATTTATATACTCCCTCACCCTGTGGAGGGGTGTCCTGACATCCAGGGAAAATTGAGGGTAAGGAGGTCACTGCTGCTTTATTTGAGACCCAAAGTCTTTTCTCGGCGCTTTTTGACATTATCCCAGATACATTTTTAAATCTGTAACAGGAGTGAAGAGTTGTAATTGGTTTAAGGTACCCAGAGACTTCTGAGCAGGCAGGATCTAAGTCATTGCCCCTGTAAATTACCGACAGCTGAAGTATGGAGACGAGAAAATGAAGCTCTCTGCACTAGCCAGTGAAAACATCTTCTGGCGTTGAGGGAGACTTAGGCTTCCAAGTGCAGGGAGCCCCTTGAAAAAGATAACCCTCGCCTTCCCTGCACATCACGGCTGCTAACACCCAAAGGAGCTTGTCTCCTTTTAATCCCTTTCAACAACCCCACCCCCACCCCCTGCACCAGTGGCCTCGTTAAAGGGACTAATCTGCAAAATCACCCTTCCTTTCCTTCCTTTGTAGTAAAAGTAGTTCCTCCTCTGCAGCCTGAAGAGTCTGGAGCCCAAGCTAAGCCAAGATCAGCAGGCTTCAAGTACATGCTGCATGTAAAACATTTAGCTTCTTTCCAGCCTGGTTACCCTTCAGCTTGGAAAGAAGTCTGGTTTCCCTTCTTAGTGTTGTTAGCCACTGTACGTCAGCCACCCTCCTTTCCCAGAGGCTTTCTTATGCCTGTTTTTTTTTTTTAATAAGACTGTCTGTGGGATACTTCTTTCATACTAGACAACAAGACATCTAAAATCATCCGGAGTGGGGCACTTGGGTGACTCAGTTGGTCCAGCATCTGACTCTTGCTTTCAGCTCAGGTCATGATTCCATGGTTCGTAAGTTCAAGCCCTGCATCCAGCTCTGTGCTAACAGTGTGACACCTGCTTGAAATTCTCTCTCTCTCAGAATAATAAATAAAATAATCATCCAAATAATTTTATAATAAATAATAATAATAATAAATCATCCAAAGGATTTTTCTTCCTTATTCTAGACTGGGGATTCTGAAATCCCCAGAACCTCTTTCCTAAAGATTGCATCCCATTGGCATCCCATTGACATCATCCCTTTGCCTTAAAATACTAATTCCTTTCAGTTTTTAAGTATTTTTCTCTTAGGTTCCTCCCTTCTTTTTTTTCTCTTTCTTCCTCTCCCTCCCCCCCCGACACACACACACACACACACACACACACACACACACACACACCTTTACTTTATTCTCTGCTGTGGACAAGAAAGATACTATAAAAATGCCAAGGATGATTTGAACTTGCTGTCAGGAGGGTGGACATGTGCTGTCTTGAACCCAGGAAGTATATGAACCGTATAGTCAATAAAATGCACTAAATGAATTGCCGTGGGTTTTCTTCCTTCTTTAAGAGGGTCTTAATTACTCAGCAGCATGGCTCAAGCTCTTGGTCTTTCAGCAAAGAGTTGGAAGCAGGCACAAAGGAGAAAATTCATTTCCAAGGGTTAAAATCTCTGTTGTCTACCCCTTCTGCTTTTGCTCTAGGTGTTCCCCACATATCTCTGATCCATGACAAATTAGTTCTTTAAAAGTACCTGTAGTCACTATATACACACATGAGAATTCTTGGCTGGAACAAGAGAGTAGCGTCCATGCCAGGTTTGCTCCGAGGCCACATAAGTGGATCATTTGAAAGTAGGCCTTGGTCTGCCTATTGCAGTGTATGATCTTGGGCCTGAGCCACTTATTCACACCCATTTCTGAAACAACGTTCTACACCATTTCTCATACCCTTGATTTCTGACACCATATATGTCATTTTCAGAATCAACAAACTCCTAGATACTACCCTGGCTCCTGACCCTGATTACTATCAGCATTCTTCTCTGGATACCCAGCCTACATACCACTCACAGATAACCACCAGAACTGTTGAGGCTGATCTTCAGAGAAGTCACCACCATAACACTCATCCTGTGTACATGAATGGAAACCAGACAGTGTTCACATAATTTGAGCATTGTTAAACACATGCTTTGATTTTTTTTTTATAAATACAAGGAACTCTTATATATGGTCTAGTTTGGTTTTATAAATTATCATGCTTGCTTACTCATGATGATGCATTTCCCAAATCAGGTCTCTCACTCAATTTGTTTCTATGGTTTGGATATTTTTACTGCCTCTTACCAAAGTTGTCCTTCAGAGAGCTGTAGAAGAGGCCTGGAGACTTCTTCAAGGACACTGCTATGAAAGATGATACAAATGAGAGACAGAGAGAGAGGAGAAAAAAAAAGCAAAATTCCCCATGAGGAGCCAATGCTTTTTAGCTGATGGCTTCATAGTCATATTTCCATTTAATTTTGAACTTTCATAAAGATGCCGTAAGTGATTTGGATTTGCCTTCAAGAGAACAAGGCACGTGGTATCTTGAACCCATGGAGTAAATGTGCCGTAAAATCAATAAAACACATTAAATGAATTGCTTCTACTCTCCCCCCACCATGAGAAAGTCTTAATTCCTTTTGCGGCACACCGCACAGTCCCAGCCGTTGGTATTAACGGAAGGGAAATGGGGAGAAAAGAAAATGGAATTGGTGGCTGAAAGATGAACAGAAACTGGACCTCCATTCAGCCTGTTCTATTAAGTGGGGGATGTTTTTCCCCTCTCTGAGCAGAAGATGCTTAAATGTGTGTGCATGGTGAACTTCATGCTTATGGAGTGCACATCAGAAGTGATGATTAAAACCCCTTCTGCATTTAAGTGGCTTCTCTTGCAAAGGCTCACTGTCAGCTGCACAGTTGTTCAGGTCAGGAGTTAGAGCATCCTGGACGGTGGGGCTGAAGGTTGGTAGAAGGGTTCTTCCAATGGAAAAGTGCTTTGCTAGATAATCATCAGAGAACAGTGAGAGCTCACAGGAATCATGCTAAAGGAGTCCCGGGAGATAAGGACTCAAGGGGATGGGCAGAGTTGAGTTTCTGCCAAACTACTGAAAAGGAACTGGCTTCACCAGTAGAAGGGGTGCCATGCAGATGTCAATTAGCCAAAAATAATGTTAAACATCATAATTTTAATATTAAAATCTAGCCTGTGTTAAACGTTATATTAATTAACATGTATTATTTCATTAATTTTAACAGGCTTGTACTTTTATTCACTAGCCCCATTTTACAGATAAGAAAAACAGACACATCTAGTAAAATTCCTTCTGCCACGTGGCTGATTCAGTGGCAACTAAAGACTCAAACCAAGGCAAGTGACCTCCAGAGTCCATGGTTTTAAACTGTATGTGATACTGGAACTAACCGTAACTTTTTTGTTTTCCTTCTTGAACTTCAGTCTTTGTTAGCATATGGTTACAAAGTGGTCTGGTAAATTCCATGAATATTGAATGATAGAGATAGCTCTTCTGTTTAATGGGATTTCTCAAATGAGCACACATCCTAAAGAGACAGAAACCAAGGGGAATACAGTCAGCACACTAGAGAATATTAGAGGAGCATCAGAGGCTGAAGGCACAGGCCACTCCCCCCCCCCCACAGAGGGGAATTAGGAGAATTCTAAGTAAAGACCCCTTGACTCCCTTTGGCATTGATGGAAAGATGCCAATTAGTCTGAGACTGATGTGTTGTTCGAAACAGAAGTTTCTAAAAATGCCATTAATGCAGGCGGGCAGGGGGTAGGAAACAGGGAGGGGGAGCTGATTGCTGGAATTCCATAATTAATTGTTTGGCATTTGGAGCAGTGTGACATGAAGTTTCCATCCAGCCTTTGTTCTCTAGGGAGGTGTCAGTGCTTAAAAATTCATAGGATGCAGGAGTTGAAGAACCATAAAGATCATCTAGCTCACACCCCCCCCAATTAATAGGTGAGGAAATGCAGACCCCAAGAGGGGACATGAGAGGCCCAAGGCTACCGAGCTAGTTAGTGGCAGAGCAGGGCAAGAACCCAGAATGTCTGATTTCTACTCAGTCCCCTTTCCACTCTACCTCTATATTGCAATGGCACCTAAGAGAACTCCCCAGAAGCCTAGTCACCAAATAGCAGGTGCAGAGTTTCATTAAAGCAGTGGAAAGCAGAGAGGTCAAAGGAATAAAAACAACATCCCACTCAATTATTTTAATGATGAAAAATTTCTAAACAACTTGGGGGTGAGTAACCCATCTGCTAAACAGATTAAGAAAACAGCCATTAAATGGATTGCCAGCATTGGCATTTCACAGACATTGAGACTCATAACATTTTAAGACTGTTGTTGAGGTTAGAAGTTGTATCTGGACATCATTGATCCAAACCTACTTGTGTACAGATGATGAACCTAAGTCTAAGAGAGGGAGCAATTATCCAAATAAGTCAGTCAGTGGTAGAGCTGGGGCAAGGAACTTGGGCCTTGAACTACCTAACACTCAAATACCCCTTAGGTATATCACAGTTTCCCTGAATGAGCTGGTGGTGCTGAGGGAGAAGACTTGGAAGGCCAATGAGAGATCATTTGGCTCAGCCCCATGTATTTCCTTTAATGAATGGCTTGAAATGATCCCTCCTCCAAAGTAGTGTTTGAAGAGTAAAGTACAAGTTTAAAATTCTAAACTTGAAGTTCCATGAAGGAAAGACCTTCCTCAATTGTGGCCCAGGAGCCAATGTAGAATGGACTTTATGTGAAATCTTGGCAGGATCACCTTTTCAGACGGCAACCTGAAAATATTCCTAAAAGGAACAGAGATACCGTCAATTTTCTTGAGAGCCTATTAACAAGGGATTCTGTGAGGCCTGTCCACTTAAGAACCATAACCTACATCTCTGAAGCAGCTCACAATCCACTTAACCAAAGACAGGCAGGCCTTTGGGGAGGGAGTAATGGACTCAACCTGGGAGAGCCAAGGAAGACAAGACAGAGGAGATGATGTCTGGGCAGTAGTTTGTTTAATAGATGTGAGCAAGGGGGCATTCCTGACAAGAGTAACATGTAGAAGCACTGAAAGTGTCCTAAATTCATGTCATGTTCAAAATTGTCTTCAATAAATCCACCCAGGAGGTAAAAGACACAAATCATCACCCCTTATTGGGACTGAAAAAAAAAATTAAACAAAACACAACAAAACACAGTATTTCACCTGAGGCCATGAAACTGGCATCTGTGATTGGAGTGGTAATCCAAACCCCTAATGTGTTTGACTGGCAGTTTGACCTTTCTTCTGAGGCCCTCTACAATTGCTCCACAACCCAAGTTGCCGTAGGATCAGAGAAGGCCATGGCTTACTCCTATAACCCTCAACAACCACATGGAGGAAATCCTAGTCCCCAAAAGGCAATTCTTCAATGTCAGGATCATGTTTTAGCATCAACCTGCTCTACTTCACAAGACGCCGCCCCCTCTATTCATGTCAAATGTGACGTGACTCTGCTGAGCTGCTGTTTAAAGAAAGTAAATGAAAGTCTTGAGTCCAAAATTATCTTAGGAATCACCCACCCTCTGCAAACCAATCCTTGTGCCTAATCCTATTCATTCAAAGCAACACTTTGATCCCTCTGAGGTCCTTAGCCTGCTCTGAATATGCTCAAAATCAGGAATATAGGTTACTACCAGAGGGATTTCTTTCATTTCTCTTTATTGTATCCTCTTTTGGGGAAACAACTACTAGCAGGAAAGGGACTTGAATGAGGGAGTTATTTATTCTTTTCCTCCAGGAAGAAATATGAAAAGAGAGAGACAGAAATTTGATGAAGGATATTTCTCATCTCCACTTGCAACTTGCCATCTTTGCCTAGTGAATGAGCATACTGCATGCTGCATAACTCAGGAAAAGTTGGGTGAAGACATGAAGGAAACCCTACCAATTGTCATGGTCAATGACAACCAACATGCTTTGAATTTCTTCCTCCTCCTTCTACATCTTACCCCAGCTTCCCTCTTCTGGCCAATTTACTCTGATTTGCAAAAACAGCTACTACATGGGGCTTCTTAGTGATTTCTTAGCATGCAAGGACTCTTAGTGATTGTATTAAAGAGATAAAGCAGAGAGCTAGAGTAGGACACCCAAACTGAGAGACTAGAAGAGGAAAGGGGACTCAGAGGGTTAGTGTGTGTTCTAGAGTCTAATTCTGGTACCAGCCTGAGCCTCTGGGCAAATTCTGTTTTTCCTTCTATTTACTGAGATTGGAATAAGTTTCTAAACTACTCTTTCTGGCCCTGGGGTGTATCTCAAGCTAAAGAAAGATCTAAAAGAAAGCTATAGAAATGCCAATTGTATCCTCATATTTTTTGGCATCAAATGGATAGCCTGGAGGAATATGGAGTAGCCCAGACCCTGACACATCTCCTGCCAGCTTTGGAGAAGACAAGCAAAAATATGCGCAGGGTCAATTTCATGGGTTATACTTTCTGACCCAATGGGTAAAATATTTGATAGGAGAATAAAATGCTGCTCGTTACATACAGTGACTTATTCATGAAGAACATGTCTCTTGGAGGTGGGAATAGATGCAGACCAGGAAGTCTTAGAACCATTTTGGTAAAAAGTCCCCATTAGGCATCTGCAAGATGACTATGTGTTGTGTTTCTTAATATCAATGGCAAACAGAGAAAAAGCCCAAATATGACATGGCTGATTGTATGGTGTAGAAGAAATGGAGAGGTTTGTTAACCGGTCTCTAATTTTTTAACTGACTTCTAATAAAGGATAAAGAAATGAAAAGAAATCCCTACCTTAACCCATAGAAAAAATTCCCAAAATCTATTGCTTTGTGGACATTAACACTAGTGGCTGTTACCTGACTCACAGCTGCTCTTCGAGGGATATGGAGGGTCCAATCTACTCCATTTTCCTCCTCTCTGTCTGAGTCTGTCTTCACAACTAGACTATGTCCCAGCAAGAGAAGTTCTTGGAAGACAAGTGACTAATTTTCTTTCACCCAACCAAGTTCTTCTGTCAATTATTCCTTAGCTCAAGTTAAGAAGTCTTTACTACCTGCTTAATTTAAATGTCTCTGGGGACACATTCTCCTATTTCTGCTTTAATACGATCGTTTCCCTTTTTTCTGGAAGAATTATTGATATTTGCAAGAGAAAAGAAAAAAAAATACACAGAACATCTCTTTGAAGCCGGTGAATTCTAACAGAAGCACGGCCTCTGAAATAGCTCCATGATTTTCTTAGTTCGGGAGTGTGTTCAGAAAAGCAGGCAGGTCTGCCTGCAGAGACCTGACGGCAGAGAGCTCTGGGATGCTGCTTTTCTTGACTGACATTCAAAACCCGATTCGTGGCCCTAAACACCCAGCCCATTACCAGTCATGTCAACTCAAACGTTCCATTTATGTAGCAGCTGCATAAAACACTAGGGTGGGAATCTTTAAATAGTAACTGTCATTGGGACACCTGGGTGGTTCAGTCAATTATATAAGCATCTGACTCTTGATTTCCACTCAAGTCATGATGTCAAAGTTCCTGGGATCCAGCCCTACATCAGACTCTGTGACAGTGCAGATCCTGCTAGGGATTCTCTCTCTGCCCATCCCCCACTCATGCTTGAGCATTCGCTCTTTCTTTCTCTTACTCAAAATAAATAAATAAACATTAAAGAAGTAACCTTCATTATTTGTCTTCATAATATGTGCTTCATAAATATGAACATTTAGAATGTGCAGACATTAATGTCTATTTTGTATGAAATGATCATAACATTACATTTATGTAAAAAAGAAAATCATAGTTAAATGTCTATATTCAAGATCAAGTCATTATTTTTATTTTGGTGTATTAACATTCTAGATTTTTGTATGTATTTATACACAGAGTTAAAAAGTTAGCTCTTAAATTATATATATATGACGTATATGATATATATGACATATATGATATATATGACATATATATATGACGTTGAATCCAGTCTATACATATAGTGAATACAATGTTACTTTAATAGGTTTCTGATTTTTTCATTTACCTGGATTTACTTTTATCGTTATTTTTTTTAAAGTTTTTTTAAAATTTATTTTTGAGAAAGAGAGAAAGACAGAGATAGTGTGTGAGTGGGTGGGGGGTGGGAAGAGAGAGAGGGAGACACAGAATCTGAATCTGAGCTGTCAGCACAGACCCTTATGAGGGGCTCAAATCCACGAACCATGAGATCATGAGCTGAGCCAAAGTCAGATGCATGACCAGTTGAGCCACCCAGGTGCCCCTGCTTTTATAATTATTAATAAAAATAATGCTTTATTTTACACACCATTTTAACATCTAAATATTTTTTCATATATATTATCATATCTGATTTTTTATACTACCTGTAAGAGACAGATTAGATATTATATTAGGTATTATTCTGAAAAGACATATACCATGGAAAAACAATAGCCAAACAGCAAAATAAGGGTGTAACAGGGTGTTGAAGTTTTGGGTAGAAAAGGTAAATGCCACAGGACAATGTGAAGTCAATAAGTCAATAGCTAAAAAGGTCAGCAGGCTGGGAGCCTCGAGAGGTCCCACAAAGGACATTTGTCTTATCCAAAATTCACCGTCCCAAATCCACAGGACTTACCCTCTCCATACTTAATGCTGGATTAATCTGACTCGGGGAAACTAGCTTATACAAAGTCCACTTAGACTAATATCTAGAATCCCAATCATAATTTCTTAATTTATCACAAGAAATAATATTTGGGTGGGCTATATGTTCACCCTGGCTGATCAATATAACCATTCTCTATGAGATGGATACATATAGAAGGCAAAAAATTTTTGAAAGTTAGCTTGGAGAGCACTGACTAACAATGATGAATGTCAGTTATGTGATTCAAATGTTAACCACATATTGTCACCATCTTTCCAGACCCACTGGCCACCCTTCACCTCCCTGGCACAGAAGGCTGTTCTCATCCTTGTTTATTTCACCCTCCTTATTTTGAGCTCCACATGAACCTGTCTTCCACTCCTACCTCCTTACCCCAAACTGGCTAATATGGAATATACTCTACGTCCGTTTACCATACGATCATCACATGCCTGCGAGCTTCCATAAGATTACAGCTAGATCGCACTGATTTGGTCCAGAGTAGTCTCAAAATTATAGCTTACAAATGTTCACCCAGTCTTTTGGTTCACTTTCACAAATAGTTCCTCACATACCAGGAGTGTGGATCTTCTTAGCTTAGACCGTTAATTTATGCTCTACATTAGTCCCCATACTTTTCCTGGAACAGGCATCCTCCCCCCTCAAGACCTATGCGTTTGCTGTTCCCTGTACCTCTAGAGGCTCTTCCCACACCTCCTTCAGATCTTTATGCAATGTCATCTTCTCTTATGGTGCCCTCAGATACACCCTTACATGTGATCTCTCCCTTCTTTATTTTCTCATTAGAAATTTATATGCCATGAATGTTTTTATTTATTAATTTATTTATTTCGTTTGTAGCCAGTCAAAATCCACTGGTGTGTAAGCTGCCTGAAGGAAAGAATTTTTGTCTGGTTTGTTCACAGTTATACCCCCATCTGGAAGAATAATGCCTAGGACATAATTGGTGATGAATATATATTTGTGAAAGCAATGAATGAGTGACTCTCAACCCTGGCTGACATTAGTATTAGCTGGGGAATTTTAGGGATATTTTGACGCCACCCCGCCCCCAGATATATTAGTTTAACTGAGATGCCTGAGATGCCTGAGATGGGGTTCAGGCATTGGAATTAAGAAAAAAAACCCCTCACTAGATGAATTTAATGTATAGCCGAGTTAAAAACCATTAATTTAAACCCTCAGAATACAAACTCATCTCCAATTTTTGCAGGAAGCACACACCATTACCTCCAATAACACTGAACCAAACATTCCATATTTTTTGACTCCTCTTTATGCCTGACCCAACAAAGAACATAGAACAAAATTTGGAGGTCTACATTTTATTGCAAGAGTCACTTATGCATATGATACAGTGAACTGAAGCAAAACCATGGAAAAGATAGAAATTTTCCAGAGATCTTTGATCCTGTTAAGAATGGCCAACACATATATAGGGAATTTCAAAGAGAGGAAGTAAAATTCCCTGGGGCTAGAAATATTTCATGATCCTGAGGCTCTACCTGTACATATGCAGGTTCATAAAAAAAATAATAAAGCTGCATTTGTAGACTGGGTAAACAAAATGAAATTTTATAACCTCTTGTTTCTGAAATGTAGGCCTCCTAGTGCCCACCCCTCTGCCCTCGGCAAGAGGACCCTCCTTGCAGTTCCAATTGATGCGGAACTCATTTAGCCCTTATTGCTGTGTAGACTGGTGCTTGAGAAGGAGCTTGAATATGCACCAAGAAGTAATTCTGATCCTCACCAGTGCTTCCCTCTGGATGGAGAAAATAATTTCTTGGCCACCCCCTGCTGAGCAGAATCCATGAGCTAAAATTAGGGTTAAAGGAGCCAACATGTGGCATCGTCCTTTTGTTCATCGGTTACTTGCTCTCAGAGATCTGACAATGTCATCAGAGCAATTTTGTTCTTGGCACATTAAAGAGGCCAAAGGAGGCACGGGGAACTCAACCAAGGTAGTAATTTTCTAAGTAATCATCCTAATGTCTTCATCCTGAGTGCCATTGTATGAGTAAGTTAATTAGGGAAGTTAATTTTCACAAATGGCACAAAAATGCCCCATTTACTGGCAGTCCCACTTTGTGCCAATGCCTGGCTCAAGGTAACCAAAAAAGATAAGTGGATGCTGTGTATCCATTACCGAAGCCCAGCTTGGACCAGGAAGAACCACATCTGCCAACTTGGCAGATGTGACCAGGGTTTGGAGTTTTCTAGGTCATGGGAGGGAAATTCTAACTCTGCCACTGGCAACTGAACAGTATGGCGAACTCATTTCATAGATCTGTCAGCCCACGAAGGACAAAGTGAAGCCGCTCCATGTGGGGGTGACATGACAGAGAGGCTCTGCATGTCAGTAAGCCGAGTCTGTCTGCCTAGATTCTTTGTAGAGTGGTGATGTTCTCTCTTGAGTGCTCTGAGGCTGAAGTGATAGGAGCCATACGCGACAGCAACTAGAATCCTTGGGAGCTCCAGCTTTTCATTCTTGCAATATGGTGACTCTGGAATTAGACCAGATGGTGACAAAGCTATCTTTTCTCGCCAGGAGAAACTATATTTCCCTCATGTGGAGGTAGAGGAGATAAAAAGAAAGGGAAAAGCTCCTCCACACTGTTTGTGGACTGGGGGTGCAACACCACTATCAAGCAGGAGAAGAAAGAGGCTGGCGAGAAAGTGCCCATTTTCAGGGCTGGCAAGAATCCCATCAACTATGGACTGAAAGATGGAAAGCTGGAACTCACATCTAACATTGGACATTTGTTTGGGGTATTCTCTGTTGATCTTTTAGGGTATCCCATTCTGGATGGAGTATTCCATAGTCAGGAAAGAACAGGCTGAGTCCCTGTTTTGATCCCCAATGAGTTCTATTACCTTGTTGAGCCACTTTCTTTATGTTGGAAATTAAGTATTAACACCTTCCTCACCTACCAGCGGGCAGATGACATCAAATAGTTTATGCTCAGCTCCTTGCACATAGTAGGTTTCAATAAATATCACTTCCCTTTTACAGCATCTGAGCTGAAATACATTTCACCTTTCCTAAGGGGCATGCTTTATGTTTCTGCCCTAATGAATTATTAGAATGAGGAATCCCCATGCTGTCCCTAGATTTGGACAGATTTTGCACTTCTGTCACATCTCAAAAGGAAACTGTCTTGAATCTGAAACCAAAAAAGGGGTCAGATAAATCTATTAATCGTTAGAACTAACTGGGGAAGATCTGGCAAGATAGATTTTCCTGATTGCCAAAGAATCTTTGAAGAATAATCCATCCCACCTCGTGCAGGAAAAAAACAATGTGCATGCTAGAACACATGACTGGCAACTGTCTGAAAACATGTCGGAGGACATGAAGGGAAGACTTTGGCAGAGTTAATTAGAAGTCAGATATATCTTGTCAAGCACTGCTTTCCCAAACACTCGGGTGCTCTGTGAAGTGTTTGAAAGAGCAGGTCCCCACTGCTCCAGCTCCCACACTTCCTACTGGCACAAAGTGTTCACTTCCTCCTCCATCATTTGAGGGTTCAACTCCACCAACTTCGAAAAGACAAACAGAGAAATTATTTAGAAGAGATACCCTGGAAATATGTATTCTTCTGTCTGGAGAGAAGGTACACTTTGAAAGTGGGACAAAGGCAGGAAGCAAAATATACCTGTTCATGCCAAAGATTATTGAAAGGACTCCAGGCAAGCTTAGGAAAAGATGGTTTTCCTTACCTTGTTTCAACTCTCAGCATCGTATTTCCTTAAGTATTTCCTGCCTTGAGAATGGGAAATGGGAGAATGGGAAGTGATTCCATACATGGGAATGCTTTAACATGGAATGTTTTCAAAGTTTCCAGAAGTTCTTGACCCCACAATCATGAGATGTCACATCAGGGGAGTTTTCTTTCTTTTTTTAAAATTTTTAAGCGTTTATTTATTTATTTTTAATTTTTGAGAGGCAGAAAGAGAAAGAGTGTGAGTGGGTGAGGGGCAGAGAGAAAGAGGGAGAGAGAGAGAGAATCTGAAGCAGGCTCTGAGCTGTCAGCACAAAGCCAGATGTGGGGCTCGAACCCACTAACAGTGAGATCATGGACCTGAGCCAAAGTTGGATGCCCAACCAACTGAACCACCCGGGTGCTCTTGGGGAGTTCTCATTTGAGGGAAGTACTGCTCTCTCACTGCATCTTCTTTAAAAATGCCAACATTCCTGGAAAAAGTGCAATTAAAATCTTAAGAAAGAGGAAATAAAAAAAGGATGTATTCCATGTCTTCTCTGTTGTAAGGACTTCACACATTTTATTTATTTTACCTTAATGCCAGTGATGTTGAAGATAATGTTTCCTTCATTTAATACAGTGGATATTTAGGTGAATAAAGATTTGCTAACTTGCCCAAGATTGCCAAGCCCATAGTGATGATGGTAACATCCAAACTCAGTGCTGTTAAAAAATATATATATATTTTTCTAATTATTCAACTGAATTTTCCAATGGGTTTTATACTAACTCATCTATTAACATTAGGGAAGGCTTAAACTTTGGTTGAATGTTGAATTAATACATACAATTAGGCATTATGTGACGCTAAGTACTTATCTACTGAGTAAAAAATTAACAGGTACAACAATGTTAGACTACACTTGCCAAGATTTCTGTATTTCCCTTTTTTTATACTGTTTAGTGAAATAAGAAGTTAAAATGTTTCCTGGGGAACCTGGGTGACTCAGATGGCTAAATGTCCAACTCCTGATTTCAGCTCAAGTCATGATCTTGCGGTTGTGAGATCAAGGCCCGTGTTGGACTCTACGCTGAGCATAGAGCTGGCTTGGGATTCTCTCTGTCCTGCTCTCTCTGCCCCTACCCCACTCTCAAAATAAATAAATAAACATTTAAGAAAATATTTCCCTAGTGAGGATAGGCTCAAAGATTTAGGTCCAAGAATGTTCATCCCAGTACTGTTTCGATAGTAAATATTGAAAACTATTTAGAAGGCTGTTAACAGAGAATTGCTGATTAACATGAAGTATTTTAAAAATGGAATATACTCATCTGATACCCAGAAACAATATTGGTACTGAAACAAAAAGATGATTAAAATATTTTTAAGGAAAATAAGCGGGGCACCTGGGTGGCTCAGTCAGTTGGTTAAGTGTCGACTTTGGCTCAGGTCATGATCTCACAGTTTGTGAGTTTGAGCCCCGCATTGGGCTCACTGCTGACCGCACAGAGCCTGCTTCAGATCTTCTGCCCCTCCCCTGCCTTGCCTCCCCCCAAAAATAAATAAATATTAAAAAAAAGAAAAATAAGTGATCCTATATTTGATTTCATTTGTTTTATTTATTATTCTCTTTTGCTTCAATTAGAATCCTTCCTGACAACTTACTAGTTATGTGTTTGAAAGTTACTTAAAATTTTCAGGCCTCAGCTCATCATCTGTAGGACAGAGATGCTAATGATACCCATACCATAAAAGTTGTTCAGAGTAAATGAATAAAATGCTTTGAACATTTCCAGGCATGTGGGAGTCAGTATGCATCCATTGCTGATGTTGTTGATATTAATAGCAGTAAGAGACACATTACTATTATATCAAGCCATCAATGGTTATCTCTGGAAGATGGGAGTCTGGCAGACTTAGTTTGTTTTCTTGAAAAAACTTATAGGTGTCTTTCAAATTTCCTATGATAAACATGTTGTTCTGTGTGAGGAAAAAGTGACTTCTAGTAATAATTTTAAAATAACAAATCTTGTAACAGAAAATAAAATAATGCAACTCTGTTTGACAGTCTTGCATGGAGAGGGAAGGAGAACAATTACATTTTTTTTCTGCTTTAAATAATTCTTCTCCCATGAGAGTGTCAACAATGTTGCATTATTCAACCAAGGATCTATAGATATGCGTGCGCTTAATGGTCCAAAAGTTATATTAACAGCGTATTTTAATTTGGATTTCTAACTTCAAAGATAATTCCAAAACATTATATTTGGATGGCCACATCAATATAAATACCGACAAGCGATTTCAGCACACTGTGTCTTTGTCTCAGGTAAATTAAAAAAAAAAAAAGCCTTGATAATGATGTTGCCTTTTTGTTAAATAATGCCCCAGTGATCTGACAGCACACTGTGGGAATGAAGGCTTTGCTGTTCCGCGTAAGTAACAGAAGAGACTGGTGTAAGAAATGAATCATGCCAAGCTCAGAAGCTCAGAACTTGAGTCATAGCCATCCCATAAGTGTGATGCGATTTGGTTTGACAAGCACCATATATAACAATAAACTCACACTGTTAATTTGAACTTTACAGTGTTTATACTGTTATTTATGTTTAATTTTATAAATTTGTTGAGTTTTATAGTGATTTAAGAACCTTAAGCTTTTATTAGGAGTTTATACTTAGTTTTATGTTTATATGCTTAAGTGGCATAATAAAAATAAAGTAAACATTGAGTTTTTATGAGAATTTTTTCTCTACAAGGGATTTATACATTTAAGATTGATAAATAACATTGTGTAAGCTCTGGCGAGAATAGAATTTTAATACAATTTAATTTAAATATATACGTATATTTTTATTTTTAATTAAGTTTGTTTTTTGAAAGAGACAGAGACAGTGTGCATGGGGGAGGGGCAGAGAGAGAGAGAGAGAGAAAGAGAGAACCACAAGCAGACTCCACACTGCCAGTGCAGAGCCTGATGCGGGGTTTGAACTCCCAAAACTGTGAGATCACAACCTGAACCAAAACCCAGAGTTGGACACTTAACTGACTGAGCCACCCAGGTGCCCCTATATATGTATGTTTTAGAGAGAGTAAGCATGAGCAGGGAAGAGAGGCAAAGGGAGAGAGAGAGACAGGGAGAGAGAATTGTAAGCAGGCTCCATGCTCAGTGGGGAGCCCAGCTCGGGGCTCCATAGCATGACTCTAGGATCATGACCTGAGTTGAAATCAAGAGTCAGACGCTCAAGTGACAGAGCCCCCCAGATGTCCCTATTTCAAATATTTTTTAAAATCTTTTTTATATTCTTAACACTAGGCTAACATTCTGGTTACATTTACTATATAATCTTGGTACTTCATGGGTTTAAGAGTTACCTGTGAAAATATTAATAACAAAATAAGATGGTATGTGATTCCATGCCTGGAGTTGTTCAGACAGAAAGTTCCTCGGAGTTCAGCTCAGAAAAAAAAACCCAGAAGGCTGGATCTGGAAGGGAGAGTTTCCTGGGAAAGCTGGGATTTGAATTTATAGTCTTTTTTAAAAAAAGGTTTTAGCATTTATTTATTATTGAGAGACAGAGCATGAGCATGGAAGGAGCAGAGAAAGGGGGAGACACAGAATCCAAAGCAGGCTACAGGCTCTGAGCTGTCTGCCTGACACAGGGCTTGAACTCACAAACCCCAAGATCATGACTTCAGCAGAATTCAGACACTTAACCGACTGAGCCACCCAGGAGCACATTGAATTTCTGGTCTTGAAGGAGGGGCAGAGGGGAATTCCAGCCAGAGAAGTCTCAAGGGGGAAGATGAGGAGGCAGAAATAAAGATGTCACATCTTTCCTGGGTTTGTGAGGGGCTGGAGTGGGGGCCTGTTCATGGCTTTGGGACAGGAGGTAGAGAGCCGTTATACTTTTTTTTTTTTTATCAGCAAAGGGATAACAGAGTGGTATTTTGAACAATTCTGAGAGAAGCCTTGAAACTCTCACCATGCACCATGCCATCAGACAACAAAAGGAAATCAAAGGCATCAGAATTGGCAAAGAGGAAGTCAAACTTTCACTCTTCTCAGATGACATGATACTCTACATCAAAAACCCGACAGGCTCCACCAGAAGCCTACTAGAACTGATCCAAGAATTCAGCCAAGTTGCAGGGTACAAAATCAACGTACAGAAATCAGTTGCATTTTTATACGCATTGTGCTAAAGCCTAAATAAGTTACCTCGATACCAGACGGGCTGCCCCATGAGAACGCCCAGCTGGGACAACCATCCACAGCCTTGAATCAGGGCCAGGGCTCATGGCCTGTCATGCTTCAGTTGGACAAAACAAACAGACAAACAAAAAGACCAGGAGTGGGGCGGTGTGTAATAATCACAGTCGTAGCTGCTTGCTGAGTAAGTGCCCGGTTGGGTCCAAACCAGTACACGAGTGCTTGCCGCCCTGCACTGCCTCGGGATAGAAGAGTTCTGCGGGGGCAGTGAATGTGACTGCGTGAGCCTGGGTGGTTGTATGATTCTCTCAGGAAGAGTGAAACTAACACAGGTGCAAGCAGGACACAGTGTGTGTGTGTGTCTGTGTGGGTGTGCCTGTGTGAATGTGTGAGAGAGAGTTTGTGTGTGTAAGAGAATGTGTGTGTGTGTGTGTGTGTGTGTGTGTGAGTGTGTGTGTGTTTGGGGGACTCGGAAGGCATGACTATTTGTCTAGCTTGTCTTTCAAGGTCAGCTGGGGTCCTGGCTGATTTGCTCTTCATCTGAACAGACTCCCTCAGCGACGTGTTGTGGTGCAAAGCCACACAGTCCCACGACCCTGGGTTTAAATGCCAACCTTGTCTCTTTCTAGCTCTATGACCTTATACAGCTCACTTAACCTCTTTCTGCCTCAGTTTCCTAGGCTGTAAAATGAAGACCATAAAACTTCACAAGATTAGGCAGAGGAAGAGGCAAGGGATAGCTTGCGAATGCATGATGGGTGCATCCTTAACCCTCCCGCTAAAGGTTTCCTTTCTCTCAGTTCTGGGGTCTGCATGGGAAAGTGAGGCAGGCACTGATCCCGAGCTGGTGGGGAGCTGCTGGAGAAAAGAGGAGGGTACCCACTGCACCTTCAGGACCCAACCCCCTGAGGCCAGTGTGCGGGGGTTACGTGAGACTCTGGGAGTAACCACTGGGTTGCAAACAGAGCCAACAGCTGCCACTTACAGAGTCACCGCCCACAGGTGAGGGCCACAGAGAGAGCGACTCAGTTTTGCTAGGAAAATGGCATGGGACAGGGACAGGGGCATGCTTGGGGCAGCCACACAGAGGAGTCACTCAGGGCTCCTACGCCCGGATATGGCTGTTCCGCCCCTCAGTTCACTTCGTCACAAGCTACAGGACTGAGAAAAGCACAAATGAGACAGTGTGGGGTCTGGAGTGAGGTAGCAGGGCCATGTTGTTGTGATACTTGCCCATAGAGAGGAGTAAAGCAAGAGCTTTACCCAGAGAAAGGAATTCATATGTATGTGCTGGACCCAGACGTCCATCTCTCTGTGGCCGAGTATAGAGCATCCCTGATGGGAAATCTATTTCCTTTACATTCACCCTATGCTTTCTCTCCTACAAGCAGCAGCTCAGAGCAGACATGTATTCCTCTGCCCAACTCACAGCCTCTCCTCCCCCTGACTTTGCCTGTCTACAAAAGGTCATTGATTTTATATTCTGTAGTCCTTCATTTGGCCCTTGAATTAGCCTGATGAAAGACTAATTTTCTAGTACCAAAGATAGAGCTTTGAGCACGTTCTTCTCTTTGGAGATAAATGGACTTTTACGTACATACATTTGGACCCACAGAATATAATTAAAACATAAGAGAGCTTTAATGCCCACTTCAGTTCTTCTGGAAACCCATTGGAGAAGAAACAGGTAAAACTTCCAACCATGGAAGTGAGTTAAGACTCTCATTGCTTCAGGGGGACACTTTTCCTTAACACCCCTTCTAATTCACTATCCTTACCGGGTGCAGGTGGAGGAATCAAATCAGCCCAAAGGGGACCAAGAGTTTGGAGTTTAGAGTTGGTCAGGGGAAGACTTCCCCAGCAAACGTAACTCACCAATTCTTGAACAGTCATGACTGAGAATAAATCACACATTAGATTTCAAGCATAACTTTGGCACCTGAATTCAAACTACTGAATTATGAGAAAGGCGGGTCAGCCAGCTTTATAACAGGCCTGCAGACCTCAACCACAGAGGAGGCATAGGTAACGAGATAAAAAATTAACCTCTTTAGCAAGTGGGTTTAACTCGAGAACCCTAGGCCCCCACAGGAGATCATTACATACAATTTTAATTCTGCCAACATTAATTGGATATCTCCTGGTGCCTGAGCAGCACTGAGCTGTGTGTCACTATTTAACAGTAACTTAGTTTAGCAATTAGTGTAAAGTAAGCTTGAATCACTCAGCCAGCTAGTTTAACCCGTCTTCCTAAACGCCTTTCAATTCAGTATTCTCATCAAGCACTGGATTCATTAAAGCAGCTCTTTCCTGCATGGTATACATCTCTCTGTTCTTCTTAAGGAAAGGTGAATAAATGGCTGTCCCCAAGTTTTACAAGTACCCTATTGTCCTATTTTCATAAGGATCTTCTAGAAGAACAGGCATGAGCTTCCCCAACATACATAGGTCTGAGAAGCCTCATCTACTTATTCAATCCCCACACAGTACATGATTTTCCTGCCCCCATGGTGTCTGGGCCAGAAGCAGAAGACATGCTTCTTTACCTCTATTGAATGGGCTGGGGAGACAGCAAGTGACAGACCTAAGAAGAAATAGAGGGGATCTCAACTCTACCCGTCTTCCTTCTCAGTGTGAAATCTTTGCTAGCTTGAGTGGAAGGTGAGTGGGGGAAGGCCTCTGCTTGCAAAGAGGTGCTGGCAGGGCCCAGACTCCACTGGCTGTCTGTCTGCCTCTGTCACACACTGTTGTGCTGGCCCCCCAGAGTCAGCAGCTCTAAACCCCTTAGCCTAGCTGTCTGCTGCCTCCATCTCTCAGGGAAGTGGCTCTGGGGTGCTGGGGAGAAATGAGCATAGAGGGAGGTAAAAAGCCATTTAGAACTGTGACTTTGAATATATTAAGCCAGCTCCTTCTGTATGGAAACGATCTAAGAAGGACAGTGATGAGGGCATGGGGGGAGGGTTGGGGGGAGATTTATGGAACAAAACACATTGGCCATGCACTCTGGAAGATACAAACTCTAATTTAGCTAGAAGACTTAATGATTTTAATGATTTGTTGTGATCTCAAAACAACAGTTAAGAGATAAATCTACATCATTAAGACTATTATGGTGTTTTGCTTCATTTAGCAAATGGTGGTGGGTTGAGGGGCTTGGGTTGGATTTTTGAGGTTGTTTTGCTATGAAGACACCCACACTTAAGTAATAAAAACAAGCTCCTGGGGCCCAGGAACAATTGGCTCCCAAATCCTTTGTTGGAAGAAATGGAAAGATGTCCTTGAAAACTTAACCCAAAAGTTTGCTTAAATGCCTTTTCTGTGTATTCTGGGCAGAAAGCAAACTAGCACAGAAAATTGAAAGTTGATTGTTTTTCATCTTGGCTTGAGGCCCCAGTCCAGAGGAAAGAATACGTGGCTCCTAGTGCCTTGATGCTCTGGGGGAAAATCTGATCATGCTTCTAGAATGAAAAGTCGAAGCCCATTCCATTGTTATGTACGGAGACAAAGTCTGGTGTTTACATTGTGCTTTACGTGACAAGAGCCCGGAACCGTCAAAATAATAAAACAAAAAACTTGGCTACTTGGAGCTCTTTATTAACTGCCACTTAAGCATAGCTACAGAACAATGACCATCAAAATTGAAATAATGATTCCAAGACACTAAATATATTCTGAAATGCTTCTATCAGCAAAAGCTCCTTTACATGCAGTCTCTTTTTTGAAACTTTTTGCTTTTTATTCATTTTTGCCTGAAGATACTGCCTTTCCTTTAGCCCTCTCAAGTGGCTTAACTGAGAAAATTCTAGGGCCCCATGCCACTGGTAACACTGCCTACAGGCAGGCTGTCCATCCTCCATTCTTCCATCCATCCCTCCATTATTGCCCCTTCCGGCCCTTTAACCCTTCCACTTAACTAACTCTCTCTAATTCCTCTCCAGCTCTGATGCTCATACCACCATAATATATCCTCCTCTACCCTATTTGTCTACAGAGCTGCATATGGATGAACCCTTCCCATTTCTTGATGACTTTCACTCTTGGTTTACCGATATTCTGTGCAATACAACACCTGCCACAATCTTTCATTATTTCAATACACCCGAAGGTGATCCTTTCAATACCCTGGCCTCTCATCTCCAGGATGTATTCCTCTTGATTGCCCCAGCCACCCAATCCCACAGCCTCTCCCTAGACCGTGTCATTACCAATAACTGTGTCCTCTTCTGTCAATTTTAAGCATCTTATTGTCCTACTGGTAGATCTTATCTCCTAATACTTTCCTCTTGCTTACTCCACTTGCTGGCTATGATAGCTTCCTGGATATTCCTTAGACTCAGGAAGCGTATTTTCTTTTAAGGATCTAAACATTTGTCAGTTCATCTGCCTGGAACATGCTCTTCCCCAGATATCCTCATTGGTTGTACTGCCAGCTCTTTAGACCTCTCCTCAGTTGGTATCAGCAACATTACTCAGTACTCTATTTAAAATAGAAACTCCCCCTTTCCAAGCCCTTCTTATTCTTGAAGCTCCAGTTTTCTTCTTAGCACTTATAACCATTTGTTGTATTATATATTCTCTTATTTATTCTCTTAATGTCTGCCAGCCTCTGCTGGAATGCAAACTGCATGAGAGCAGGGATTCAAGTTTGTTTTTTCAATGTGTTTTTCCTGGTGCATTTAAGAGTGTCTGGCACATGATGGGCCCACAAATATTTGTTGAATAAATAAAGATCTGGCCAAATGAATAAATAAATCAAAGAAATAGTTATTAAGAATTAATGATGTACCCAGAGCTCTGGTACTTTCTGTAGGAAAAAAACAGGTATTTGTTCCCAGTTACTTAAGGAACCTGTAATTTAGTTAGGTACCAAGACTACCATCAATCTAAAGTCAGTGTCTTTTAGCCCATAGGACTATGATGAAGTTTAGCCCATAGCAATGGTCTACAACTTCAACAGATAGGAAGATGTTTGATGGTGCTGCACAAGGGGATCTCTTTTTCAGGTTGGAATTTAACAAATGACTCTTCTAACCAAAGAGAACAAAATAAAACCTTCCTCTTCCTTCTAGAGTGCCAGAGAAGGTATGGAGAATGGTATGGCAAGAAACTACCATATGCAGATAAAATCTAATGGAGAGAGTAAGCACATTCCTAGGAGACTACATAGAGCCGGCAGCAAGCACTATACACAGCTTGCTGGGGAAGTATAAAGCTTCCATAAACACTTACGGAAGCCAACGATGGAAGCCAACACAGACAGGACTTTGTAATAAGGGCTCTCAAAGGAAGGCATCAGCCATTACAATCCCAGATGTACCAGGACTAAATCTCACTGGGACACAGAGAAAGATTGAAAAAAATAAAATGAACACACATACCCAAGACAGAAAAAGAGGAGCATCCAATCTGTCCAAATTTGAGCCTCTTCCCTTGGCCACCACAGTGAAAGTATCTCAAGTTAATTTGCTATGTGAGAAGGGACTAAGAGTTACATTTATACACTTACAGATTTTATAGGATTTTTCCAATTAATGTCTAGGTTCACTATGTAGAAATCTCTATATGATTTCATGCCAGAGTATAGTAGAGTACAAGTTCAGCCATTCTAAGTTGATATTTGGTCCCGCTCTTTCTTTCATGTATTTATTCATTTATTTAAGAACAACTAATTGACTACCTGTTGCTTTCCAGAAGCTATTCCTATCTTCTGCTCTCATGAAACTTATATTTGAATGGAAGGAAGCAGACAACAATAAATCACCCAACACTGACAAAGTGTATCAGATAATGGTAAATGCCATGGGGAAACCTAGGAGAGGAACGGCAGGTAAAAGCTAGATGGTTTTCAGATGAAATAGCTTCATCTGAGAAGGTCTTACAGGGTGACATTAGAGCAAACCCTAGTGGAGGTTAAGGAAGTGGTTATTTGGAAATCTGCAAGAGAAACATTTCAAGCAGAAGGACCATCAAAGACAAACACTCTGAGGTGGCAGCAGGCTGTCTTTATTTGAGAGACAGCAGAGATGTTCACTTCACTAGAACATCAAGCAGGGAAAGAGGGAGGTGAAATCAGAAAGGTAGCCATGAGCTTCCTCATATCAGGTCTTCCAAGCCATTGAAAGATTTTTTCCTTTTGCTCTGCATGCCATGGGAAGCCAGTGGAAGCTTTTGAAGAGGGGAGTGCCAGGATCTGAAATACATTCTGGAAGTTTCATTCTGAGGACTATGCGGAGAATGTGCTGTGGTTGGGTGCAGAGGGCAAGGGCAGGACTTGGGAGGCTATTACAATAATTTTGGAGAGAGGTGGGGCTGATGAGCAGTGCTTGCATTCTAGATATGGTTAAAGGCTGTCAGTGTAGATTGACACAGAGATTGGATATAGCCGGGAGAGAGAGAGAGGAGGGAGGGAAGCATGAGACCAAAGCTTTTGGTCAGAGTTAATGGAAGGGGGAAGCTGTCATTTACTGAGATGGAGAAGAACATATGAAGAGCAGGTTTTGGGAGGGAAAGCAGTTGATTTTTGGACATATTGTATTTAATATGCTGATCGTACATCTGAGTAGAGACACACAAGTCTGAAGTTCTGAGACAAAGAACCAAATTCCCTCATGTTACTTTTATTGTAATGTATGACAGTTGGCTCAATTAATGCAATCTGTAATAATCAACATTCTGAATTTTAGGTTGGGCAAAACCGGAGATAATGCACCTCTTTTTTTTTCCCTAATTTTTTGATATTTTGTTTATTTTTGAGAGAGAGAGAGACAGAGACGAGACAGAGTAGCAGGTTGGGAGGCACAGAGAGAAAGAGACACAGAATCTGAGGCAGGCTTCAGGCTCTGAGCTGTCAACACAGAGCCCGATGCGGGGCTCAGACTCACTAACTGCTAGATCATGACCTGAGCCACCCAGGCGCCCCCAGAGATACTGCACTTCTTAAAGTATTTTCTCTAAAGGTTTATTTCTGCCAGGGTATGGTCCATAATGCAAAGGTTAAGTGCTAAGCTGTATGACACTGACTATAAATGCTCAACAAGGGAAGGGCAGAAGGAAGTTGGTGGAAATTAGAGTCACCAAGGAAAGCTTTGGATGTGAAGCACAGGTGGCTTGGAAAACATCATCTGGGGACATGACTCAAATTTCCCAGCAAGGGATGAGGAAGAACAAGGTGCAAAGATAGATACTAAGAAATGCTCTTAAAAAGGAAGTGCTCTCTCCCAGCCCAGCATTGCTCAGACACAAATGGCCCCAGAGGCTTGAGGACACGACTTAGTCTCCCAATGAGTTTTGCATACAGTTTCCAGAGAAACAGGACCTTCAAGGAGGAAAAGATAAGCAAGATCTTCCAAGGAAGTGTTAATTAATAGGTTCATATTTTTATAGATATTAAAGTGAAGTGCTTTACCATTATTCTCAAGGTGTTTTTCCCTGGCAAACTTCCATCTCCAAAACTGTTCTGAGATAATAGCAGGAGAGTTTGAGAACCTGAATCCATGAGCAAGACAAAGCCAGAAACCCAGGTGTTTGAAAGCTGCCGGTAAGCCTCTGTCGAAGCTCAACACGGACCATGGAAACTGTACCTAAGACTGACCCAAGCAAGAAGGTCCATGTGTGTGAGGACAGAAGAGTGGTATATTAATATTTTGCAGTGTATACACTCTGGCACTTTAAAGCAGAATCATTAAAGAATTTTAGATACTTAATGGAATGTCCAGAAAATCCACAGAATGAGGGTCAGAAGCAGCATCTTCAGGAAAAATACACCAGCAGAATCAGCATGCGAGATATCCAACTGCTCCAAAGCAGAGGCGCTGGGCTTGTAGCCCCAGGACCACCGAGCTATGTCCATCTGCTGTGTGCCCCTACAATGACCCGGAAACAGATGGCAGAGAGCGCCGCCTCCTCCTCCACACTTTTTCTACTGAATCCAGGACTTCTGTGGATCTCTGACCACAGGTCTACATCAAGAGCTGCTGTAGATGCAGGGAATACTGGAAAGCCAAGTTCTGACTTCGACTCTGCAGATGGAAGGTGGGAACTGTAAAGAAAAAAAATCCTGTTCAAGGATTCTGAACATTCATAAAAACTTATAAATGTCCAAAGAAGGAAACAAAATCAACCCCATCAGACCTCTGAATGTGAGAGGTCGTGGGGAAGGGCAAGAAAGGAAGAAGCGGTTCTGCCGCCTGAATTTAGGCTTGAAATGAACAGATACATCAAATCAGGATGGTAATGTGGGGAGAGTGGATATCAGGGACATCTGCCCCGTTCCCTGCCTCCCTTAAACTGCTCCCATTAGGATCAGAACCGTAGCCATTCCACGGTCCATGGATGGAAAGTGTGGCCCAGGAGCTGTAAGACCTGAGGCTCGGATTTCCTCGGCCTCTCTCCGCTCAGATGGACTGAACACAGTTAGCTTTCCTCCCAATTTTGCAAGTTGGAGATTTGAGAGGAAATTGCAGGTGTTATAGGCAAAATAAAGAAGATTAATTTTTCCAAGTTGTCATGAGAGTTGATTTTATAGCTCTATCAGCCTGACCGAAGAAGGAAGCTTGCGCACATCACTTTCAGAAATCATAACAAAGAAATAATCGCAGATAGGATGGGAAGTCATGGATCAGAGAGCACGCCTCTGTAAACACTGTCCGAATCTCTGGGTGCCTGAGAGAGGGCGGGGTCCCTGAGACATGAGGAACAGCGGCTGAGTCTCCACCACTAGAAGCCTGGAAAGAGAGGACAAAGAAAGCGGCTCAGGCGTGGGAGGTGGCTCTGTGGCTCTGCAGTGAACTAGGCCAAGGGATCCTCTGGGACAGGAAGGAAATGACTCTGGAAAGAGGAGAAGTGGGGCGGAGGTGAGCAGGGCAGCAAAGACGTGGTCAGGTTGGGAAGCCAGCGGCTGAATCGGAGGAGTTGCAGAGATCGTGAAAGGGCAGGGAGACGAAATTAGTCTTGATGCCGGAGGAAACAGGGAGTGACCTGAGTTTTCATATCAGAAGAGAATCAGGAGAGAATAAACATTAATGAAGATCCGGCTACTGCGGACTGGAGAGAGGAACATGCAGGATGTAGAAATCACTGGAATCCTGGGAAGGCTCAGGCAACGTTGTGTAGGGTGGACACGGTGGCGGTGGAAAAGGGGCCACGTACACATTTCAAAAAATAATGCAAAGTATGTAGGAAGGTGACTGTCAAGAACAATGAGTAGAATATGGCTCCAGGAATTTCAGATACAAAACAGATGAACATAAGGGAAGGGAAGGTAAAATAATATAAAAACAGAGAAGGAGACAAACTATAAGAGACTCTTAAATACAGTGAACAAATCGAGGGCTGCTGGAGGGGTGTTGGGTGGGGGGAAGAGCTAGAGGGGAGAGGGGCATTAAGGAGGGCACTTGTTGGGATGAGCACTGGGTGTTATATGTAAGTGATGAATCACTAAATTCTATGCCTGAAATCGTAATTGCATTCTATGTTAACTACTATGGATTTAAATTAAAAATTAAAAAAATAAAAATATTAAAACTTTAAAAATGTTTAAAAAAGAAACAAATGTACTAGAATAGGACTATTTCAGAACCTCAAATAAATACACTTTAATAGTTTGTGGGGGGGGGGGAAAAAAGGAAAGAAAGAAAATGGCTCCAGCAATTTAAGGGCCCTTGAGAGACAGGAAGTTGGAGAAGGGACTGATATTTTTTCCCCCATAGGAGAAGAGACCTGGAAGATGATAGATAATGTTGAGCTTGAAGTGGTCAAAGACCAGTTTTCCTTGCAGTATAAATGTGTTTAGTATGCATGGATGGAGTCTAAGCGTGTGTATGGAATCAGGTGCAGACCACAGTGGTCCCCACGGTGTTAGATTACAGATTCTGTACCATCCTTCTTCCTCCACACTCACCGGCTCCCTGGGGCATGTTTTCCTTGCTTTCTGCCTTGTGGAATTACTTACAGATAAGAATCTGGTAAAATTATTAAAATGGTTTAAAGGCATGAAGACTCAGAAAACTTCAGCTACTTGCCCCAAATCACACAGGAAATATGTGAGGGAGAAATATCACAACCAGAGTCCCTCGACCTTTTATAACTTTCTTTTATGAGACTGCTTGGCAATCAACAAAATATGTTTATTATCTATACAGTAGTAAGAGGCATGGAGAGAAAAGTGTGCTTTTGGTCCATTTCTGTGTGGATGAAATACTTCTGACCAGAACTAGGGTCACTGCTAAAAAGAGTCCCAGAATGGGGACAAAGCTAGGTCAACGAAGCATGGATTTAATTGTCTGTATTTTGCTAATTGCACATTTTGCTTCTGGAATTGCTGTTGTCTCCTCATTTATGGGGCCAGAGTTGTTTACCGGAACAAGTGATAGAGCCTCCCAATCTCTATTCCCTGATAGGTCATATGGCCATCACCCGCTGCTACACATGGTCTTCAGAGAGGCCAGCACTGTACCCACTTGCCTTTAGCTGCCAGTTGGCCATGGACAGAGATTCCAAATTCATTGTGAATACAAAGCCCTCAGTGCAAGGTGATCTGGGCTTGGTTTGTGCACCATCAATGGTCTCCATTTCCCAGTTAGCCTGGACTGTGGTAAGGGTTCAATAAATGTTCGTTGAACAGAAGAAGAGTGTCCTGTGTGGCAGGTATTGGGCTGAGGGCATTGCACACCTTATTTCACTGAATCTTAACAAGAATCATTGAAGACACGTGTTGGTTTCCAAATTTTTAGTTGAAAAGATCAAGACCCAGATGATTGCCCAGTTTGCCGACAGTCCTATCCCTAAATAAGCTGAAATTTGTCTGTTCCCAAGACACTATCTTTCCATCATCCCAAATCACCTCCCGGGCTCTCAATCAGCTTGCCCTTTATCCACCAGGTGTAGATAAAAGTGTATCTGATGCTTTCTTTTCTTGATGGAGGTTTAGAAAGGGTGCAAGTCTGTGCTCAAAAATACCCTTGTGTACAAGAAAGAAATGCAGTGTTGTCCGTTAGCTGGTCCAAATCATGGCTGGTCATGAAATAATTTCCTTTGAAAACCTTGTATTTGAACAGTTTGATGACAGGGGGATGAACAGCTAACCAGTAGTTTACCTAACTGGAAGGTTAAGATAGAAACAAAATCACCCAAACATCCTGATACTGGATCTTTCTGATTTAATCATGAAGTTTCCAAGTTGAAAAGAGAAAAAAATAAGACTTTCCATCCATTGGTCAAGATTATTGGAAGCAAATCCCAGGTAGATGTTTTGAAGAAAGAATCTATCAGACTTCCGATTCAATTCTCAATAACTTCCTCAAGATCTTTCTTTGAAAAATATGTTTTAAAGTCATTTGTGTGCCTTCTAGCACTAACGAAGGTTTATGCAAAAGCAGGCTAAAAAACATCCCAAATCCAACCACTTCAGTAAATACAGCTATTTTCATTTATTTCTATCAGAACTTGCCCATTCAAAACCATAATTTTATATAATTTAAAGCAAAGTACAGGTGCAATTTCATTGTTTAACATAAAATTACATAATAAATATTTTGTATGCTGACAAATAAACCTCACATCTACCATTTTAATCCCTGTGTGATATAGTTTTATACTGCATGATACTGTCATTATTTAACCATTCCAATACTGTTCAAATTGCTTCCAATTTCTCACTATTATAAATAATGCTACAATGTATTATCTTCATGTAAATGACATTTTTATTCTTTAAGATTATTTACTTAAGTTATATTCCCACAGGTGAGATTACAGAGTCAATTTGGTATATGTAGTTTGGAGTTTTTTATTCCCCTGACTTATTACCTCCTAAAAATATTCTACTAATGTAATATTGCTGTCATTTGAATGTATGTAATAATTTCACCACTATCTCACCATTACTATTTTCTTTTCTTTTTCAAATCTGATTGGTATAAAACCTCATTCCATTTTTCAACTTCTGATCCATCCATGTGGACCTTAATTCTGACTATGTGTTTCCTGTAACTTCTGTCTTCCCTCTCTTTTCCTTACTAATCCATAATCTTGCCTGAGTTCCTACAAGGTGATAGGCATCGTACTAGATGCATAGAAATAGAACTGCAGAGAAAACAGATTTTCTGTTCTCAAGTAACTTTCAGTCTAGGTGGGGAATCAAACAAGAAAAAAGAGAGAGAAGGAAATGATAATACCACATGTGAAGGCTTTATTGGAAGTAAGTGCAGGCACTAAGGAAGGAAAGGGAAGCGAGGGGCCAAACCAAGTACCTGAAAGGAAGAGAAGGAGTCCAGTAAGAAATAACATCAAATTGAAACCTGATGGACAATTCGGAGTTAAAAAAGATGGAGTGTGGAGGGTGTGATGGGGGTGGGGGTGGGGATCTGAAAGGAGTGTCCCAAGTAGAAGCAAATAACAGAGACACATGCTCAGAAGTGAAAGAGAACATGCCTAAGTGCAGAAAGAATAGCTCTAGCCGGAGCTCCCCAACATCAACTATGGGAGGATGGGGCCCCAGGTCCATTGCTCCGCCTCCCAACCCACCCTCCCCATGCCCGCTCTGTCTCAGCGGCCAGTCTGCTTCACCACACGGCAGCCTCTGCCAACTCCTACAAGCACTCGCAAATGGGGAAATTGAAAACCTGCGTTGCTCCTGGGTTGATATGGAGTGATGAACTGGGGAGTGTGTGGCTGAGCATGTTCTCTTTACCCGTTGGGACACAAAAGAATATGCGCAGATAAGCTATGCACAGCACGTGGCAAACCCAGCAGTGGCTATCGTCTGTCTTGTGTCTTCGCTCCAGGCGAGCCCCTCAATTCATTTCTTCAGACCTCCCTCAGAAATTGCCAGAGTGGTTTCCCACTGTCAGATTGCGCTGCCGTCCTGTGCATCTCTTTGCTGCAAAGGGAAAGATTAGCCAGAGACACAGAGAAATGGATTGACGGTGCTGGCGACATTCAGCACACACTTTGAGAGTCGCATTGCCACTGAATTAGACACTCTGGCTCAGCACAGCTGGCACAGCGATGCTCTTTTAATAACATGAAGCAAATAAAACATGAAGAAATTTTTTCATTTGCTTTGGGGAACCTTTATACCCATGCTCTCCTCCTCTCATCTGTCTAGGAATATCGGCCCCTCTCTTACTGCTTTTGTGCTACCCTGAAGCTTCAAGGGTTAACCTTACCTGTAAAGAAAGACATAAGATGGTTGCATTCCTTGTGGGCCAACCCCCGGAGCCTCCACGAACCCGAAGTTTCATCAAGCCCCAAGATATGGGGAGAGCAGGCAACACACCAAGTTTATGGCAACAAGGATGGAGTGAGCCCTGGGGTGACAGCTGCGAAGTGGGGATAAAGGTAGAACAGTGTGAGTCCTGGCTGGCTGGCATTCTTCTGCTGCCCCTCACAGTTTTGGGAGGTTTGACCAGGGTAAAAGCTGTCATGAGCACATGACCTAACACGCTGTAATTTCTCACCTTGCCCTCTGTTTGCTCCAGGCTCAGAGCAGCCAAGTCCTTTCCAGGTGTCCTCGCCCATCTCAAGCTCATTCTCCAACTCGCAAAGGGGTTTTGAAAGGCAGTGGAGCATACATTATCTTTTGTTCATTTTTTAACCTAAGGTGTGTTTTAAATACATGTGTTTCCAGTAGAGGAGTATTTTATGTAAGTTATGTCTCCAAACCCCAAATTCCATCAGCTTCCACCAAAATGTGTACCACTCTATGCCCAACCTATCCATCTTAAGATTCACCTCCTGTTGAAATGTTTCCTGACCTCATTTTCTCCAGAATATGATTGGGCAGGTGTTTTACTGCACCTTACACATTCTTATCCTACAGCACTAATCCCTTCTCTTTGTTGACTTACTTACATGTCTATCTTCCCTTTTGAACTATAAGCTACCCGTGGCAGGCTGTATTTTCTGAGATGGCCACAAAAATATCTCCCATCATACATATTTCTGTACAATGTGACTTTGACTTTGACATACCTTTCCTCCAGAAATGGGATCTGTGTTCACTTCCCCAGAATCTATTTCGGCCGTGAGTTGCTTGTAACCAACAGAATGCATTGCAAGTGATGTAACCTGACTTCTAAGAAAAGGTCAGAAAAGGCAACACAGCTTCTGCTTCTAATGAGGACACTCTCCTTTGGAGTCCTGTTAGAAGTCCAGCTGCCCCAAGACTGCCTTGTAGTGAAGGAGCCAGCAGCCCAGCTGTCTCAGCCTATCACAAGAATTTCCTGCCAGACACACCTTCAGATTATGTCTGCCTTCGGCCATCTGGTCACTCCCAGCCTTGAATTTTGTCATCCGAGGCCACGGACATTGTGGAATAGGGTCACACTCTTCCCCCCATGACCTCGAAATTCCTGCTCCGTTGAATCTGTGAGCAAAACAAACAAACAAGCACAAAGCTTGGGAGCTGCCCATCACAAAGCAATAGTTCACTGGAACACCACTAAGGACTGGAACTCTGCCCTTCAGGTTTATATTCTTAAAGTAAAAGTGGTCGATGTATGTTGATCATATAAATGAATGCCTGTAGTTTTTTTCTTTTAAGTATGTCCAATTATGAGGCACGATGCAATACGTGCCAAGAGTGAACCTCCCAACACAAAACAGCCCCTAAGATGCTGAGCCCTGGGGATAAATAAAGATAAAAGCTAAAGTATTATCAGAATTTATCAAACATTTCTGCCTTCTGCTGGTCAGAAGAGGGTCCTGCTTTAGGATGATATGGACTTGCAAGCTGGATAAACATGTCAATTGTAGATATTTAATAATGTATAGATTCCTTACTTGGAAGTTTATTTTATGATTTCTTTAATTTGGGTTGAGACTGCAAAGGAGCAGAGCAAAGATCAGGGATGGTGCATTTCTCATCTCTCTTGGATAGGTTCCCAGAGGTTCAGACTGAAATGGCTCAAGGTCTTTCCCTAGGTAAAAAATTTTGAAACGGATGGCTAAATGTTTGGTATTCTCCAATTAAACAACTAAAATATAGGTTATCTTTTTAAAAGAAAGAGAGAGAGGCCGAGAGAAGAAGAAAGGAATACAATCAAGTGCCCCATTTAATTGTATTCGTTTATAAGTGCCTCCCTGTGAAGGGATGGGGATTGAAGACAAAGGAGAAAAAACAGAATGAAAAAAAAAAAAACCCACAAGCATTGTTAGGAGCACAGTTCTGTTTTTGTTGTTATTTTTTTCCCTTATCCGCCCCCCGCCCCCCGGGCTAATTAGACACTGGAGTGTATCTAGTGGGAATAAGCCAATAGACTCTTGTACTTGGGATTCTGAGTTGGACCACTGTTCTTACGTCAGCCTACATAACTGGGCCTGTCAATTCTGTGATGCTGGGGAACTATCCCTCTAGGTAGAACAAATGTTGTTTAATTTGCTGCATGAAAGTTTTGTTAAATAAATCATACATTCATGGAGCTGAGGAAATTAACAAGAAACTTCGCCTGGGAGGCTAGACATATTGTACAGAACTTCAAATAACCTGGAGCACGCTTTGCAATTCGGAAGATGTATATATGCCTGGGTGTGCGAAGGGAACACTGTTTTGTATATATATATATGTACATATATATATATATGCAGTGGTACTGTATACAGATATTTTGTGCACATATGTATGAATAAAAATTTGATCTTTATGTGTATAACATGTTTTTCCTTCTCTACAATAAAGACCTCCCCACAAAAGCCCGTGTTTCAGTGAATGCTCATAGCACATGTAGCTCAGGTTCTGTGTCTCCCCCTCTCTCTCTGCCCCTCCCCCACTCATGCTCTATCTTTTTCTCAAAAATAAATAAACATTAAAAAAAGATAAACTGTATCTGTGCAATATCCAGTGACCTCAGAGTTACATTCAATTCAACAGTATTAATTGAACACCTATTTTGTGCCAGTGCCTGTGCTCTGTGCCGGGGTTACTAAAAGGAGCAAGGCAACAGCCCTTTAAGGGATTATAATATGAAAGAGGTAGAAATGCAAACAAATAATTATGATCCCACGAGAGATGTGCAAGAATGGAAATGTGTAGAGTTGGGGGACAGCATGCAGGAGGGCGTGATTAACTTAGACTGGAGTGCAAAAAGGGAAAAGCGAAGGGTGAGAAGCATAAGAAAGCCCCAAACAGACAGTGACATTAAATCTGAGTTTTGAAGAATAAACAGGAGTTCCCACGGGGAAGGCATTAATGAGACATTCCATGTTGAGGGACTGTAGTATGAAATGACATAGTGATATAACCCAGCATGGCTGTTTAGGGAATTCTAAAGAGTTTCTTGTTGCTGGAGTAAAAACAATGTGTAACTATGGCAAAGGGGGAAGGCGAAAGAAAGGAACCGGGAAATGGGGAAAGTGTGGGAAAGGCTAGAGAAGTAAGTAGGAATTAAGCCTGATTATAAAGAGCTGGATGGTTTAAGCAGTAAATGAGTGCTGACCATGATCATCATGAATGGTATCTCCCTCGCCTTCCAGAAATGAGGAGCTCCAGAGGCCAACCAAGTTAGCAAAGAGTAGGAAAATGAGGCAGTCCTAGAAGAGTTGAAAGAATCAACGGTGTTTATCTCGAGGAAGAAATGATTTCGTTTAACAGTGATAGCTGTTAATATTTGCAGAAGAGCAGTGAGACTTCTTTCATAAAAGACTTCTTTATAGGGCTGGCTGGGAATTACAAGTGGAACATCACCAGTAAGTTTCACCTTCTATGGAAGATGATCAGAGCTGTCCAGTGATTAGCTGGGCTCTGCTGACAGTGGTAAGCTTCTGCAGCTGAAGTGGTCGAGCTTGTCAGGGATGCTGTTGGGGAATTCCCACACTGCGGGCTGACTGGCCAGAGGTCACCATCTCCAACGTTCCTTCCAAGTCAAAAATTCTATGATGAGAACCACAGATGCAAATTTATTAAAGAGCCATGTAGGCAACATCAATGAACAAAGTGCCCAGGTAAGAGATTGGAAGAATTGGAAAGGTTGTGGCTAACTAAACACATGGTTTTATAATGATGTTCGCATTTCTTTTTTAAAGTAATTAAATGATAGATGAGCCACACACAGACACACACACACACAGATACACACACACACACCACCACCACCACCACCACCAGCAACAACAACAACAACAACCTGTGTGTAGACCTAATTTGGCCTCTTGACCTCTAATATGTGAGTTCAATCTGTTTTCTAGGTGTTGATTCTGGCCTGAGTTCCATCACCTATGAGCTCTATGCATGTGTGTGCCCTAGCGGTCTATACTGGTCTTCTCCCACTGTAGATCTGTTTCCTGAGTGGTTCCATGAGAGGCTCAGATGATCACCAGGTCCTGCTTTGGCTCTAATTTATCTCCAAACTGCAGGCAAAAGCAGAAACCCAGGAGAATAGAATACAAGCATGGTAGACAGGAAGCATTATTCTTGTTTGTATCTTTATTACTTAAAAGTGTGCTGCTAACTTCACAGTTCTGTGCCGGGATGAGCAGAGATGAGCTCTTTGTGAGCGAGGACTGTGTCTTAATCAATGTTTTTGGTTTTTTTATTTTCTGGTTTTAACATTAAAAATATATAGAAAAGCATAGAGAGTGAGCCACCCAAAGCACATGCACCTAATGCCAGAATTAATAAATTTAGATGTGCAGCATACCCTTTAATATGATAAATCACTAAAGATATGACTGAATCTCTTGTGTCTGTCTCTGAAGTTTCCAGCCACCTCCCCACCTCTCCAGAAGCAATTGCTATCATGAAGTTGGTTGGTATACTCTGTCCTTCATGTACTTATACCTGAACTCTATATGTTTATGCCATAAAAAACACATTTTATGTCCTAAAATCTTACATAAATGTTAATATATCCTACATATATATGTACCACATAACACTTCTTTCACTCAATAGTGCAATCTTAGAGACTTACCCAAGTCAATACATATAATTTTAGTTCATTAGTTTTCATTACTAAATGGAATTGTGCCCTACAATATATTGTACAATATAGGATATCCTACAATATACCATAATTTATTTTTCCCTAATTTAAACTCTTTTTTTTTTAAATGGATTGAACATCATTATATACATTTTCTTTATATATGAATAAACCTAGAAGTGCAATTGCTGGGCCATCAGGTACCTCCATAGTACCAGTTTTACCAGATATTGCCAACTTGCTCTCTAAATTAGTTTGCCTGCCGATTTATACTCCCTTCAGCAGAATATATGAATACCTATTGTGTCAAATCTTCTCACCATTTGGTATTCTCAGACTTTTAACAATGTTGCCAATCTGAGGGGTTGGCAACATCATTAAAGTTTTAAATTACATTTCTGTGATTAGTGAGATTGGGCATATTTTCATCTCTATTGGCAATTCTAGCTCCTCTTCCATGAATAACTTTTTCAAATCATTGAGTGTTTAATAAATATTAACTATTATTATCTTACAGGTAAGAAGATGTTCTTCATATATATCTTTGTATATTGCAAAAATCTTTGTCTTATGGTTTTGTTAACTTTTGCATGAAAGTACTTTAAATTCTGATGTCAATTTATCGCTTCTTTATGATTTGTGTTTTTCCCATGTATCCAAACATTATCTTTCTTCAGAGATTCATAAAGTTGTCCTCCTTATATTTTAAAACCATTTAAAGAAGTTTAGACCTGGGGCGCCTGGGTGGCTTAGTCGGTTAAGCATCCGACTTTCGCTTAGGTCATGATCTCGCGGTTCGTGGGTTCGAGCCCCGCGTCGGGCTCTGTGCTGACTGCCAGCTCAGAGCCTGGAGCCTGTTTCAGTCTGTGACTCCCTCTCTCTCTGACCCTCCCCTGCTCACGCTGTCTCTCTCTCTCTCCTAGAAATAAATAAATAAATAAATAAATAAATAAATAAAAAAGAAGTTTAGACCTTTAATCTACCTGGAGTTTACTTTTATATAGAGGCCATGCTATAATTCTCTTTATTTCCATACAAACAGCTAGTTGTTCCAATAAATTCTGATTTTTCAGGCCACCTGTATCATATCAAAGTCCCATGTAAGCTATGGTTTATTCCTAAATTCTTAAGTCTGTGTAGTTAATCTGTTTTTAACTCTGCTAAATATCATAACGCTTAACTACTATAGATTTAAAATAATTGTTAACATCCCGGAGAACAAATTTTCTTATCGTATGGTCCTGTCTATTCCTGAACGTTTACTCAGACACAGAAATTTTAAAATAAATTCATCAAATTTTATTTAAAAATCCTTTGGGATATTTATTGAAATTTTCTTGAAATTTTAGATCAATTGGGGAATAATTTACAGTATATGTTTATGATGATGAACTTGTATATGCATAAAAATACATTTCTTGACCTTGTATGGTTTTATAATTTTCTTCTATAAAAATATTAAATGGCAGTTGTTTGATTATTCCCCAAGTACCATGTAAATTTGAATACAATTATAAATGTAATCTTTCTAAAATAACATTTTCTATTTTTAAGTTACTATTAAGTAAAGCCTCATATTGTAATCATTTTTGTATGTTGATCTTATTTCCATTAAGCTTCCCCAATTTTTAAATTCTAAATCATTTGTCTGTGTATTCTTTTGCATTTTGTATGCAAACAATAACATTATGTGCAAATAACAATTGTGCCTCTTTCTCTTCAGTAATTATATAATTTAATTCTTTTCATTGCATTTTTGAATTGGCTAGAGCTTCCAGTAACTGCTATATGAAAATGTCCTTAGTGAAGAGTTTCCTGTCTTGAGCTTAAGGTGAATGCTTCTAAAATCTGACACTAAATAAAGTATGGCATTTGTTGTGGATTTGGGATAAACGCTCTTTATCAGGTGAAGAAAATTCCTTTCTATTATTAATGTACTGTTTTCCCTGTAATTTATGAATAGTGATATCCATTGAGATATCACTTTTTTCCCTTTGTTTGGTTAATGTGTTAAATTATGCAAATAAATTTCTTCTTATTTATTTTATTTATTTCTAATGTTGACGCACTTCTGTTTCCTTAGGATAAACACTGCTTTATCATGATGTTTTTAAATACAATTCTGGATTTTCTAATATGTTGTCATGATTTGCTCATCCATGACATAGTAGGATTAGACGATACATTTCATTTCTTACATTCTCTGTGTCTAATTTTGATATCATGTGAAACATAATTTGCTCTTTTAACCCATTCACTGAAACAAGTTGTAGAAGATAGGGATTATGAGTTATAATTTTTGATAAAATTTCTTCATAAGAATGTCTGCCTTGATGTCTTTTGTAGGGAGAAATTTTTATCACTGATTCAATTATTTTGCCATGATTTTGTTCATGGATGAACATTTTGTCCAGCAAATGTTTGGGAAACATTTGGGGATGTTCAGTTGTATTCATTTTATCATACTGTACTGGGACAAAATGTGTTCTATAGTATCACTTATTTGGTAGTTTTTGAGACTTTTATAAACTCATATATGATCAACTTTTTAAAATGGCACATGTATGCTTATGAATCATATGTGCTCCCTTTCCTTGGACATTAGAATATAGCTGTATTATGTTATGTTGTGTTACTTTATATTATGTTATGTTGTGTGTATTCTGTTATGTTACACTACATATGATACGCGAGAGAGAAAATGATATTGTTCAAACTTGCATCCTTACAACTAGTGACTTCTGGATCTGTCAACTTTTAAATAAGTGTTAAAATTGTTACATTTATGTATTTCTAGATTTCTTCTTGTAATTCTACCAGCATCTACTAAAATATGCACAAGTGTATCACCTGGTTGCTAAATATATTCCTTCTTCGCTTACTGTATAACGAAATCGTTATCTACTCCTGCCAAGATGGTGGTTCATTTTACTTGCTAGTCCTTTGGCATGAGCTTCCAAAATGCACGGGAAGCATCCAAAGCTAGAAGTCATCAAAGCTGGCAGCCTTTCATATCATCTGATATGTCTTCCCAGATAGGGCTCCTAGGCATGACATACACCATCTCTAGAACTCAAAGAGGCATACCAAGCATTTTGCTTCTTTCTTCACACTGAGAACTTTCAATAATTGGTTCTTCATGGGGGGAGGGGATGGGTGATTCTCATCATGCCATGAATACAAGACACCTAAAATTTTACTGATGTGGCAGGCCCTGAATCTTCATAAGGTTTCTCTCCAACTCTCTGGAAAACATGCTTCTCAGCAAAGCCTCCAACTAGCATCTGCTTTTTGTTCATCTGGTTCTGTTAGCATGATGTCATCAATATCATAAACAAATGTGATATGATTCTGTGTGGCTATCTCGATAGTCTATGTATCTTCAGGTTATTTTGACAAAGGCTCAAAGAGTTAATGCAGCCAGGGAGCAATTCTGTAATGTACTTTTTAGATAAATAAAAATTCCTTATTTAACTTTTTTCCTAAAGATGGAAAAGAATGTGTTTCCCGGATCAATGGCTGCATGCCATATATCTGATGCCACATTAACGTGTTCTAGCAAAGATACCACACCTTCTATTGGGTCTAATGTCTGACTGTGTTTGCAACAATCCATGGTAATCCTTCAGGATATGTTTCTTTTGCAGTGTCCAGATTGCTGAATAATATGGAGACCAATGGGAATCCTCATTCCTATATCCTTTAATGTATATTAATGGTGGAAATAATTTCAGCCATTCATATTGGACTATGACTTTTTTTAAATTTATTATCTTGAAACAGAGGAGGTAGTAGATGGGGTAGTTTACTAGGCTTCTACTTGGGCTTCCCAATGAGAAAGCTGTTATCCTATAGACAAAGGACACAATATAGGGGTTGTGCTAACCTCAAAATATATCTATTACAATTATAATTTAAGATCTGGGGAAACAACCACTGACTGAGTTCACAGAAACTGAGTTCATCTATTGTGACTTTACCTTCACCATCCCATGTCCCATTCTATCAGAGGGACCATAATGACACTTTGGCATCTATATCAAATTGGACCTTGCATCCAATATTCTTCAAAATGTTTGGATATTCCTCCTTCCTAGTCATCCAATAAATGACAGTAGGTCCCTTTGGGAAAGCTCTGAGGACGTCATTGCCATGTGTATTTGCCACAATATTGCAGGAGCCTTCCTCTGAATCAGTGTCTTCTTTAGTCAATGGGTCTGGCATGAAAACCGGATATTGAACAAAGGATGTATCTATTGAAATGATTGCCCTTAGTCTTCTAATAATCATCCTCAATTTCTTTTTATTTTACAGATAGAATCGTACTCATGTTAGTGACCATCTATCTATTTTACCTCTAGGGATGCCACATCCTTTTCACTATCGCCGCACTTTCTGAAAGCCAGCCCTCTGATTGCCCTTCCAATGGTGCCATTTATTGTAATAATTGTGTTCACTTGGCTTCTGAGTATACAACACTGCCACCTGGCCTCTGTTTTTGCACTCAGAGCATCCTGGGTTCTCCTTTACTCTGTGTTAATGAGTCTTTTCTGTCATGACTTCTTCTACCATCAGACATGACTTATGGAAGAGAATCACTATCGAACTTCCTAGTGATGCTGTTTTTCCCACCAAAACATTCCTCATTTTTCTGGTAAGTGATGTATTTTATTAGCCCTTGTATGAGATACAGTCATTTAATAGGTTTTCTGCTCTTACATCATCTTCCTCTAACTTGTCCACTTCTCTGAGATTTTCTACTTTTTCCACCTCCTATCATTACCATTCTGACTTCTCTTCTTTAGTTAATGTAGAACATCACTTTTTCCATGTTTCGAGTGGCCATCATGCCTGCTTATTCACAGCTTCTCCTAAGGTCAGATACTCTGCATCCCTGCAAGCCCAATATGGATACTATTTGATATTGATATCCCTTCTTTCATCCAAATTAGTGTTTTTGTTTATCATTGGCTTTGTTTTTTGTTTGTTTGTTTTTGATCTAGCAGCCCCCAAATGCAGTTCCAAGTATACTTCTCAACTCCTATGCTACTAGGTCCTGAATTTCCTTTGGGGGTTAGTTCTTTTTCCCTTCCTAATAGGCTCAAGTATATCATAACCTAATATGGCCAGGTTACATTTTTTTTTGTTTTTAATGTTTTCTTTCTTTTTTTTTTTTTTTTACAAATAGTTTATTGTCAA
>NW_027531997.1:0-859 GCF_008692635.1 Crocuta crocuta
TTTGGTGTTTTCCTGTGTGCTGGGGTAGAAAAAGCCAAGACCGTTAGATAAAAGTTACAAGAGGTGGTGTCATTTCAATACAAGGAGGAACTTTCTAGCAGCCGGTTCTGTCCAAATACAGGGTGAATTGACTCAAAGTGGTATATTCTGCTTTGTGTTCTGGTGAATCGAGGGCAAGGTACAAAACATACTTTTTTAAACTTTTAATCTTTTTTGCTTCAGCGTATCACTGAGATCTTTACATGCTGTTTTTAGTTCAGATTCTGTGATACAGCATTTTAGATACACCTTCTAAACTCATGTGATTCATAGCAAGCCTTGTATGCCTCCCACCAAGTCACTACCATATAAGCAGTGTACCTGATTTTCAAAAAAATTTTTAACGTTTATTCATTTTTGAGAGACAGACAGAGTGTGAGCAGGGGAGGGGCAGAGAGGGAGACACACACAAAATCCAAAGCAGGCTCCAGGCTCTGAGCTGTCAGTGCAGAGCCCAACGTGGGGCTTGAACCTACCTACAGAGAGATCATGACCTGAGCCGAAGTCAGATGCTTAACTGACTGAACCACCCAGGCACCCTCTGATTATTTATTTATAACTCTGCCTCAAAAATTTTGAAGCATCTTGCACCAAAAGAAACATGAAATAGGATGTGAGTACATAAATATGGAATCTTGAAATACTACAGTGAAGATAACTCTGCAAAGGACTCAAATAACAGGCTAAATAGTAAGCCTTCATCTGGATTCTCTTAATTGAAGGCTATAACATAGACTGTCCAGAAGAATGGATCTTGCTTCAATCTACTATACATGTAATTTTTCTGCAGTGTTTTAAAAATAGGAACTCTATAGTACTT
>NW_027531997.1:1064-2157 GCF_008692635.1 Crocuta crocuta
CGAGCAGGGGAGGGTCAGAGAGAGAGGGAGTCACAGACTCCGAAACAGGCTCCAGGCTCTGAGCTGGCAGTCAGCACAGAGCCCGACGTGGGGCTCGAACCCACGCACCACGAGATCATGACCTAAGCGAAAGTCAGACGCTTAACCGACTAAGCCACCCAGGCGTCCCCTCTCCATTCAACTCTCAACCAAACAGACTGATAATATGTAAGGGCCCCTAAAGCAACGTTTATGATTGGCACTTCAAAGGCTGAAAAAAATTGTGTGAATCTGTGGGTTTTCATTTGGGTGGCAATAATATAATTAGAGCATGATAGAGTCCCACTGCCTGGATTCAAATCCCAGTTCTGACACTTATGAGCTGATGGACTCGGGACATTAACTTCATACTAAAAATTTTTTTAAATATTTATTTTATTTTTTGAGAGAGGGTGAGGCAGAGAGAGGGGGACAGAGGCTCCAAAGCGGGCTCTGTGCTGACAGCAGACAGCCCTCTGTAGGGCTCAAACTCAAAACTGTGAGATCATGACCTGAGCCAAAGTCAGACACTTAACCGACTGGGCCACCCAGGGACCTCTACGTTCTTCTGTCAAGGGGCCTCACCTGTCATTGAAATGGTGATGGTGATAGTGACTGTAAGAAAAAGTACCCCACATCAAGGGGCTGTGTAAGGATTAAATGAGTTGGCGTATCAGAAACAATAGTTCACAGCTTCAGCTGCCTATTACGGTCACCTGGTGACCACTAAATGCTTGGACCGACATCATCCCCAACTNTCTAATTTGTAGTCAAGGTTAAAAACCCCAGACCTAAAGCAATTATAAGAGCACCTGGAAAATATTAAGTATTTGGTAGGTGTTAGTTATTATCAGTCTTCAGATGTTGGGGTGATAGTTTTCTTAAATTTGTATAAGTGATATTGGAAAGTTATCTGTAAGGGAAAACCATCTTTCACATATTCTTGTTAACATAACTTCCCTTTCTCAATAGCATAATAGATTTAAGATTTTGTTTTGTTTTGTTTACACAATTTATTCCCACTGTGGTCTACTTTTCTTTACCCTGGCAGGGAAAAGCAAGTTGGAATCCAATA
>NW_027531997.1:2214-2392 GCF_008692635.1 Crocuta crocuta
AAACTGTCTTTGAAAAAGTATTAAATTGAAAAGTTCTTTGTCTTTTCTTGTCCTGTTCTGATGTACATAGCTAGCCCTAGATGACAGATTTATAGGGAAATCAAACTCCAAGTCCACAGAGAGTCCATGTACAAGGTCTTGATAACCTCCCACCCACCACAACATTCAAGTCATCTGA
>NW_027531997.1:2436-10815 GCF_008692635.1 Crocuta crocuta
TAAAGAATTTTAAAATTGTAGTCACATCTCAAAAAACAGCATGGTCCTTAGAAGACAAAACCCTAAATTATTTCTTATTAAAGAGATAAACCACCATGGGGCACCTGGGTGGCTCAGTTGGTTAAACGTCCGACTTCGGCTCAGGTCGTGATCTCATGGTTCGTGGGTTTGAGCCCCAAGTCGGGCTCTGTGCTGACAGCTAGCTCGGAGACTGGAGCCTCCTTCAGATTCTGTGTCTCCCTCTCTCTCTGACCCTCCTTTGCTCATGCTCTCTCTCTCTCTCTCTCTCAATAGTAAATATTTTAAAAAATAAAAAGATAAACCACAACACAGAAGGAAAAGATTTTTCTTTATGAGTCTATGATGTTCCTCCTTGGAAGATGTTCCTCCTCTAGATGCTAAGTTCTGGACCCCAATTAATGTATTTTCATCTTATATGTAGAAAGTAAAATGCCCAAAAGCCTTGAAAGTGGGGATTCTTACTATCAAATATAGGTCTCTTTCAAACATCTGAAACTAAAACTCAGAGGAAGAGCGTACACATTATAATTTTTATGTTTTGAGTCCTGATTTAGCCACATTCTAGGAGTAAGATCTCAGCCGTTAGAAGATATTAAAAAACAAGGGCCTCTAGCCTGTCTAGAAGGTATAACTATGAATTGTTTTTTAAGTCTTAAGCGTTTTTAATGTTTAATTTTGAGAGGGAGAGAGAGACAGAGTGTGAGCGGGGAAGGGGCAGAGAGAGAGGGAGACACAGAATCCGAAGCAGGTGCTAGGCTCTGAGCTGTCAGCACAGAGCCTGACACGGGCCTTGAACTCAGGAATCATGAGATCATGACCTGAGCTGAAGATGGATGCTTAACTGACAGAGCTCCTTAGGTGTCCCGGAATTTTTTTTAAGTGTTAATTGAAACTGTAGCTACAGGTTGAACGAGAGCACCTGAAATTGGCAAATCTATTTCATTCAGGTGGACGTACTCTGTGCTCAGGCAATTTTTTTGTAGCAGAAGTGTCTGAAGGTTCTTAGATCTAAATTATCTGCAGTGAGGTAGGGGCAGCTAGAGATTTAATTCAATGAAGATAGTTAGCCTAAATCAATGATTCTCAGTTATAGGTGTCCTGCCACAGATATCTGGAGCCCTTTCCCAGTCATACTGAGTCAGCAGCTCTGGGCGCGGACATGAATAAGTATATTTAAAAAAAAAACCTTAAATGTGATTTGTATAAACTACAGCTGGAAAGAGTTGAACTAGACATTGTCCAGGGATACACTCTCACAAGGAGATAAAATGTTTACTTCAACTGCAGTAAGTAGAGAGCCCCACAGTACAGTACTAGCGACGTGCCTTCAGGGTGAAACGGATCCATTAATCAACACGCTTCAGTATGTTGATTTAACTAACTGTGAATTCACCTGGTCGTATCATTTGATATCCCATTTTTCCACTTACTTCATGAAGCTATTAAGGAGCATTTTGCAAAACAAAACAAAACAAAACCTTCAAAACAATAAAAGAGGAAACATTTTGCTGATGCTTTCGAAAGCCCCGATACATTATATTTGTTAACACCAGTCTGGCAACGTTATTTTAGAAGGAAGCCATGCTACCTGAAACTTACTTTCACATGGTTCTGAAAACAAGAGAAACCTTTACACATAGATAAAGTATAGTTGTGTGTGTGTATATATATACACTTGTATGTATATGTGTACATATATGTGTGTATATATATATGTATATATATATATACTTGTGTATATGCAGTAGTCTCCCCCATATTTGTGGGAGATACATTCCAGGACTCTCAGTGGATGCCTGAACCGCAACTAGTATGTGGGTTTTTTAAAAATCCATTTCATACTATGTTTGCTATGTTACTGTGTTTTACATACCTATGATAAAGTTTAATTTATAAATTGGGCACAGTGAGAGATAAACAACAGTCACTAAGAGTAAAATAGAACAACGATAACAATAAAGTGTAGCAAAGGTTATGTGAATATGGTCTCTTTCTCAAAATATCTTATTGTACTGTACTCACTTTTCTCCTTCCTGCGATGATGTGAGATGATAAAATGCCTACGTGATAAGAAGGAAAGGGAATGACGTAGACCTTGTTACAGAGCGTTAGGCTAGTCATTCCCCTCCCTTTTCATCACTTTGGCATTTTATTATCTCACATCAGAGAGAGAGAGGGGGAGGGAGAAGGGAGAGGGGAGGGGAGAGGGGAGGGGAGGAGGAAGGAGAGGAGAGGAGAGGAAAAGAAATGAAGCCACTGTTATACATGCCACATTCAAATTGTTGAAAACAAAGAAAAAAACATTCCAATAAAGAAAAGTTCAGCTCAGATGTGTTTGTTGANCATGAATACGACTTTTATTTTTCCATGTTTGCAAATCAGTCTGTTACAACTGTTCTGTGATCCAACTTTTCTCCAGTTTTGAAAATTAAGGCAACATTTGTCTATATTCAAATTCACATTTCTCTTCCTTTGTTTCGTGTATTGGGTACTAATCCTTACCAGGCACGTGCCGGATATACAGTGCTAAATAAAAGAGAAATCCCTATGTTACTATCTTAGTGACCCATATAATCTCCATCATTTACCTCAATTTCTCCCAAACTGCACCGTTCACACATCCCTAAGTAAACCGGCACTGTTGTGCCCCGATACCGCAATGGCGTGACTAGCACCCTCCTAGCGACTTGTGGATCCTTCTACCCCATTTCTCCCTGTGGAAGTCTTACTCATTCTGAATGTCCATATTAAATAAGACATTCATTATAAGCCCTCTTGAGATTTTATAGGAGGAATTAATTTCTCTCTCTCCTAACTCAAAACTAGCAATTTTTACCTACTATATGTTAAAACTTGCTTTGTGGTTTTGAAAATATCTCCATCAGGTTCTGAGCCCTGGCGGGAAGAGACTGTGTTTTTTGTCTTTTGTATCAAATCTGGCACATGTACGCTTGTTTAATCAAATTGAGAGATTCCCAGAATTGCCCTATGTTTATATCCGTAAGATTTTTGTCACATTGAGATGGAATTGTTTTTAACATTTTATTTATTTATTTTTAACGTTTATTTATTTATCTTGAGAGAGAGAGAGAGAGAGAGAGCACAGACCCCAGTGGGAGAGTGGCAGAGAGAGAGGCAGAAAGAGAATCCCAAACAGTGCAGAATCCACCAACTGAACTGTGAGATCATGACCTGAGCTGAAATCAAGAGTCAGATGCTCAATCCACTGAGCCGCCCAGGTGTCCCAGAAATGGAATTGTTTGCAATCCATATGTTTTACCTCATATATTTTTATTTTATTAAAAATTTTTTCTATGTCTTTATTTTATTTTGAGAGACAGAGAGCGAGCAGGGGAGGGACAGAGACAGAGGGAGACACAGAGACTGAAGCAGGCTCCAGGCTCTGAGCTGTAAGCACAGAGCCCGACGTGGGGCTCGAACCCACGGAGCGTGAGATCATGACCTGAGCTGAAGTCGGATGCTCAACCCACTGACCCACCCAGGTGGCCCATGTTTTACCTCATTGAAAGTAGCATAGAGTTGTATTACTATTTATCTCTCTTAGAATGCCCTTTCAACCACATTGCTGCCTTTCAAGGTGAAGGCTGTTCTCTTGGATGGAAAAGGAAGAAGAAAATTCGGGTCACATTGCTTCCTTTTTCTCATGTGGTAATAGTAAACCATTTGATCCACATAGTTACCTTGCTGATTTTTGTTCTTTTCATCTCAAATGTAGGTAAACATATTAAAGAGATTCTGTTTTGGTCTTTTCCGTGATTTTTAGCTTTAGCTCACACAGAGATTTAGCTTTGTCGATACTGCTTGCGTATGTTTGGGCCGTGTTTTTGTTTTTTTGTCCTTGACTATGTGATGTTCTTTGTCTCTCTTGTACAGATCCTTTGAAGGACAGGCAATCAACAAAGTGATTTTATCCTCTCCCTCTCCCCTTGCTAACAGCCAGAAACACATGTGGAAAGATAAAGTACAGTGGTTAGGAGCAAATGTTTAGGGGTCAAGTGCATTTGGCTTTAATTTTGATTTTGCCTTCTACTAGAGTTTCTTTCTCAGTGACTTTAGGATAAGAAAGTCTATCTCCTCAAGAAACAAAATTATAAGATAGAATGAATGAAGGGGCGCCTGGGTGGCTCAGTCAGTTAAGCGCCCGACTTCAGCTCAGGTCATGATCTCACGTTCGTGGGTTCGAGCTCCGTGTCGGGCTCTGTGCTGACAGCCAGCTCAGAGCCTGGAGCCTGCTTCAGATTCTGTGTCTCCCTCTCTCTCTGACCCTTCCCTGCTCACGCTGTCTCTCTCTCTCAAAAATAGATAAAACATTAGAAAAATTAAAAAATAATAAAATAATGCCTGGCACGTAATCAACTTCTATTATTAGAAATAGTCACAAATACTGGGACGAGATTTGCAAGACTAGAGCTCTTGCAAAAGTGAGTGGTAATGTGTCAAAATATTATGGACAAATATTGGCTATTATTATTTTTGTTGTTAATAAGGAAACATTCACAAAAGAGACTTGCACTTTTGAGGCTTTGGAGATTCAAATGCTAAAACCTTAAAGCAGTCATTTCTTTTTGACAAGATGTAGGATCATTGCCTCTCTTCTACAATTAACCCCCCTCAGTTATGTAATCACAGAATTGTTCCTTCCTTCTTGCATATCGTTTTAATAAATAGCCTCCTGATTTGCAAATAAAATCTCTGTGATTATATCACTCCCTTTTTAGAGTATTTCAGAGTCCCAAATATTCCCATTCAGTGATGAAAGTAGACAAATCGTCTGAACTTACACATATTGGCTTTGCCACTGTGGTACTTTCTATAAGGTATTTTGCTATTCAAGCTTCCAAAGGAGATGCTATTTCAGGATGATAGTCACTAGACTTTGTTGAATGAGATCCCAGATAGATCTGCTTGTTACTACGTAGAAGATAGCATTAAAGCAAAGTTAAAGTATATTACCTATGGCTACATAACTACATTGTCTTGGCGTATGTGTTGGGTGGGGAGACACGAAATATTGTCATCATGATGCAAACACGAGTGCCTGGTGTATGTTTCATTTCACTAGGAATAAATAGTAAGTGACAAATCTGCATCGCATTTGAATCCCCAAGACTAAATGTCACACTTCATAGATGACACTCATTCAAAGAGACAGCTTATGACAACACGACTGGCGCCTAAAAAGATACTTATTTCTGGAGTCTAATTTTGTGTCGGTACCTTGGAGTTCAGCATCAGTTAACAACAGAGTGAAACCTCAGCTCTATTTCGGTTTCCTGAAGACAGCTTCTATTTTTCTATCTGTAGGTTTTAACGTTCCCAGGTCGGGGATGCGGAGCCCACCCCGGATGATCGCGAACACTCCATCTGTTCATGTCTGGGAATCGGGGCATGTGCTGCGGACATGTCTTCCAGCCAGCCACCAACTGCACTCCAAGATCTTGTCTTCTCTTCCCATCTCTGCTCTAGGAGGCAGATAGGAGACAAAACAAAGCCACAAAACGTTCTAGTTGTGCTCAGAGAGGCAATTATTTATATGGAAACAAACAATTTTCTTCGTTCTTTCTGTCTTTCATCCACATTTGATTACTCTATCCTTCAAAGCTGAGGTGGGGAGGGGGCTAGAAGGGCTCTCTTTGAAACATACATTGTTTATTTCAGAGAAGAAAAGAAATAGATGTCATGTGTGGAATGCTTGAGAGTCTGAGTCATTGTAAACCGAAGCTAAAAGGCCATGGCCCTTCCAGGCTAGGCCTCTGGTTGGGGAGTTCTCTCCTGCCTTGCTCTCCCCTCCATCACAGATCATCTCTGGAGACTCAGAAACATTTCGAGGGCTGCATTATGTGCCGAGACTAACAATAAGAACTGTAGTGGTAATAATAACGATACTCCGCTAGGAAGCAAATGGAAATTCACCACGGTATCGTCGAGAAGATGGCGTTACTCGGTTCTAGCTGAACATTTAGGAACTATCTTTACAGAGGAAGGCAGAACTGAACGGGGAGTCATTTTAAAAAGACAAGACGTCTCCTGAACAGCTATCAAAAATGATGCATGCCTTCTCAAAACAAAGGTTTTAATCCAGCTTGGGGTCTAAGAGGGCCGAGAAAGAGGCCTAAGGTGAAGCACCGGTTTTCTTAGTGAGCAACAGGGAAAGACTATTGTAGCAACGGAGGTCATGGTTCTAACTCCTCTAATATCTCAAACAGGAAACCGAATCTCAAGCCTTGGGAAGAATGCGGTTTCTGAACAAGAAACGTATATGTAACCTTTTTGAAATTCTGACTTCCCATAATTGATGCGTGTGTTGATCCATGAATCCCAATCACAAATGTATACTCCACTGCTGTAATACATTAACTACAGAAGCATAACATGTTTGAAAGTACTTTAGGGCAGAAAAATGGCAAGAATCACCAGTGCAAGAAAGTAAACCATCTAAAATAACAGGAAAACATAAGAAGTTTATTAACTGTTAATCATTCAACAAATATGTTTTGAGTACTTGACTTGGCATAGCCTTACACTAGTAAGAAGGGGGAAAATTCCCAATTTCAGGAGAGCAATCGGAGGACGTTGTAATACAAAGTTTACCTGACACCAGTTTAAAAAAAAATTAAGTTTATTTATTTATTTTGAGAGAAAGCACAAGCAGGGGAGGGGCAGAGAGAGAGGGAGAGACAGAATCCCAAGCAGGCTCCGTGCCATCAGCACAGACCCTGATGTCAGGCTTGAACTCAGGAACCATGAGCTGAGGTCAAGAGTCAGACGCTTAACCAACTGAGCCACCCAGGCGCCCCATAAATATTAGTCTTATAAGGATCATGGTTCCTTATGAGAATGTGATGAAAACTATGGACTTTCTTCTGACAGACATCTACACATCTTTTAATTTTTTAAGTTATTCCAGGAATTTCAAGAGTCTTTTAATTCCCTCATGGAACTTCTCAAGGTACCTGAACTTCCTAAGAGAGGACCCACTTTATCAGAGGATTCTCCAGAGCTCGTGGCATACAGATATTAGTTCTGGGTCTCGGGGAATCTGCCCACTTGCAAGTTCTTGAATGGGTAGAGAGATCTTTTAATCTTGTTGGGAGGGTATAACTTTGCGGATTTCCAACCAGTTTTAGGCTCAGAAGGATAGAATAACTTTGATGAGTGAGGCATGTTTTCCAAGATGGTGAACACAGGCTCACAATTGGCTCCAACCGGATTTCAACTCATGTTTAAGAATCTTGATGATGTTCTGAAAACCCCCNGGGAGAGAGAGAGATTGAGAGAGAGCAGGAGGGGCAGAAGGAGAGGGAAAGAGAGAATCCTAAGCAGGCTCTGCGCACAGAGTGGAGCCCGATGCGGGGCTTGATCTCACGACCGCAATATCATAACCTGGGCGGAAATCCAGAGTGAGATGCTCAACTGACTGAGGCGCCCGGGCACCCCCTGAGAAGTTTTTGTAGGAAGTTCTGTGATGACTATAAGGTAATGCAGATCATGTTGGACAGTGACCAGGAAAGGGAGACTTCTTCCAAAACGTATGTAGGACCTAGGACTTTCTAGAACAATCGGAATCTGTAACCTCTTATTCCAGCAAAGAATGGCTCCCAGAGACATAAGACACTAGAATATATACAAGACACCTGAAGGAATAGAATGTTCCCTATTTGGAGGAAGTTGGTTAAGTAAGTAGGGTGAAGATAATGCCTTTAATATGTAGGACCCCTGAAGGAATAAACTACTCCCCTATGTGGATGAGGTTGGCTTATAAACATGCTACACTCCTTGTAGGTTATCAGAAGGACAGTTGAAAATATGACTCTGGACTTGGAATACAGGTTGGGGCTGCATACACAGTTTTGTGAGTCACTCGTTATTTACTTATCTTTCCCCACATAGCCATTTCTCCTTTATTTCTTCTTCTTGTTAGCTACATATCACTATCTGGGTATTGGTCTGAACTGAAGACCTAGAAATATTTTAACAACTTCTCTTCAATCATCTTCTACTTTAACCACATTTGAAGAATCACCCAGCTGCTCTATACTTGCATCATTGCTTAAGTTCAGGCCACGATCAGTCCAGGCAGTTACGAGACTCCCCCTCGCTGATCTACAGATCAAACTCTCTGCTCTACCAGTCGGCCTCACCATGATAGAGCTATCTTCTTAAAATTAATCTGTGTCATTTCCTTACATAAAAGGCTGTCATTCTGATGAAGGAGAGTACTGCGTAATACACCTAGAGTAGAGAATCTTGAGGTCAAGTAACTTTAGAAATTCTGCATGTTAAGTTTTCTTCTAAGAGATTCATAAATATTATATTCTAGGCTCTGAGAAGTCCTTC
>NW_027531997.1:11011-19124 GCF_008692635.1 Crocuta crocuta
CTTCAGCTAAATCAGAATTGTTACCATTTCTTCATACTCCAATTTTTTGGGGTTTATTTTCATCTCACTACATACAGTACAGTAGCAATAGTGAAAATAAATGAAATCATGAGTGTTGGCTTAGTTTACCCATCCCTTATTCACATACTTAAAGTTGAGATGCAGAGAAAGAAAGACGAGGCCCTGAAGAAGTCGAAATTGTGGGGGAAAAAACGCATGAGGACCATGCAGTGGAATTTATGTTTACTTATTCTTAAGGAAAGATATAAGGAAAATTGGCTTTTTTGGGGTTCTTGGGTTATCAGTTGGCTGAGCGTCAGACTCTTGATTTCAGCCCAGGTCATGATCTCAGGGTTCTTGAGTTCCAGCCCTACATTGGGCTCTGTGCTGATGGTGCGGAGCTTGCTTGGGATTCTCTTTTTCTCCCTCTCTACCCCCCTCCAGTCGTGCTCTCTCTCTCTCTCTCAGTAAACAAACAAACAAACAAACATTAAAAAAAGAAAAAAGAACAATGGCTTTTCTGGGGGGGAAATTTACATATAAAATGTTGACAAACATTTCTTGAATGCCTACTCTGTCATGAACCTTGTGCCAGATGCAAACATTTTATAATGCATCTTTTAATCCCTTTTCTAATGTTTTATTTATTTCTGAGACAGAGAGACACCTTGAGCAGGGGAGGGTCAGATAGAGAGGGAGATACAGAATTGGAAGCAGGCTCCAGGCTCTGAGCTAGCTGTCAGCACAGAGCGTGACATGGGGCTCAAACCCACGAACCTTGAGATCACAACCTGATCTGAAGTTGGACACTTAACTGACTGAGCCACCCAGGCACCCCTAATCCTCTTTTAAAGCTCAGTGAAAGAGAGCAAATACCAAATCCAACTTCAAATACAGATCTGTTTGACCTTTTCCATGGCATGGCACAAAAGTGAATTGGAAATAAAAATAAATAATAGGGGAAACAGTATGGATTAGCACACTACTGGCAATAATTTAAAAATATAGTTTGGGGGGCGCCTGGATAACGTAGTCAGTTAAGCATTTGACTCTTGATTTTGGCTCAGGTCACGATCTCATGGTTTGTGAGATTGAGCCCTCCATCAGGCTTTGTGCTGACAGTGCAGAGCCTGCTTGGGATCCTCTCTCTTCCTCTCTCTCTCTCTCTGTCCCCCTCTGCTCTCTCACACTCTCTCTCTTTCAAAATAAATAAATAAACTTGAAACCCAGTTTGATAACATTTATTGAGTCCTTACTATGAGCGAAGCCATGTTCTAAGGAATGATGCTAAGGAAGTTATTTCCTTTCTATTTGCTATATCTGGTTTCCACCAGTAGAGTGCATATTGTTATCGGTGTCACCAGTTATTAGGAATCCACTGAGACTTTATAAGCAGAAGGTAAGTGAAGTACTCACCCACTGAAAAAGGGGGCTGAGAAATGACAGATACATATTTTTTTTTTACTTGGTGAACAAGTCTAAAACGAGTGTCTCAAAATAAGAGGTATCAGGAAGAGANAGAAAACATCTTGAAAAATATCAGTAGACAACCTATGCATTAAGAAGTATTTCATGAGAAGATGAGGAATAACTGAAAGTTCACAATTATAAACTATAATGAGGGGCGCCTGGGTGGCTCAGTCCGTTGAGTGTCCGACTTTGGCTCAGGTCATGATCTCACACTCATGAGTTCGAGCCCAGGGTCGGGCTCTGTGCTGACAGCTCAGAGCCTGGAGCCTGCTTTGGATTCTGTCTCGCTTTCTCTCTGTCCCTCCCCAACTTGCTTTCTGTCTCTCTCTTTATCAAAAATAAATAAAAAATATAAACTATAATGAAATGTATAGCAAATTATCAGTCGAAGCCAAAATAGAAGTTATGAGATTTAAATCACTCACTTCAGGTAAAAAGTGAGGCAAAGGGGAAAAGAAGAGACACCTGATGTCTGATTGTACATACAGAAAACTCTTATACCATACATATGAATTCACTGGGAAACTTTATTTATATACAAAAGTGGGAAAATGATTCTAAATGGGATGGGATGAGGAAGAAGGAGGCAAGGGAATAAGAGTGAAATTACTTGGTTATCTTACAAAGACCCCATGGGCTAATGGAAATTCTGGAATGTACAGAAGATTAAAGTTTTAGCGGAAACTTTTTACCCTGAGGATGAAGTGGTAATAAAGAAAAGGGACAAGAAACAAACGAACATGTTGNAAATACATGAAACGACCGATTTCATTTATTGAGGAATATGCAGTCCAGTCCAGTGAGCCTGGAAAGAGGGAAAACAGGTGCACCCCTCCCCCATCACCCTGCCTTTCTGTGTATGCACTTGGCCTGCTCTGTGGGGAGGGGCCCCAACACAGCAAGGCATGGGGCTGAGTTGAAGAGACAGAGATTAGAGTTTGGAGAGGCTGATCTGACTCATTTGCAAGGCAGAGTACTAGAGAAGAGGGAACCATACAGAAAACAAACTCTTAAGATCTTCATTGGTGGTCTCCTGGAGTCTTTGGCTGAATACTTGTGTTCAGAACAAAAAAAGAACTTTCAAAATCCAGTAATAAGAAAATGAGCAATCTAATTAAAAACAATTTTTTAAAATATTTTATTTATTTTTGAGAGAGAGAGAGACAGCACGAACAGGGGAGGATCAGAGAGAAAGGGAGACACAGAATGCGAAGACAGGATCCAGGCTCTGAGCTGTCAGCACAGAGCCCGATGTGGGGCTCGAACCCACGAACCGTGAGATCATGACCGGAGCTGATGTCGACCGCTTAACCGACTGAGCCACCCAGGCGCCCCTAAAAACAATTTTTAATGTTTATTTTTGAGAGCGAGAGAGAGAGGCAGAGCGTGGGTGGGGGAGGGTCAGAGAGAGAGGGAGACACAGAATCTGAAGCAGGCTCCAGGCTCTGAGCTGTCAGCACAGAGACCGATGCGAGGCTCGAACTCACAAATCATGAGATCATGACCTGAGCGGAAGTCGCCGCTCAACCGACTGAGCCACCCAGGTGTCCCATGAGAAATCTAATTTTAAAAATGAATCAAACATTTGAATAGACACATCACTAAAGAAGATAAACAGATGGCAAGCACATTAAAAGATGCTCAATATCATTATTCATTGGAGAATATGCAAATTAAAACCCAAATGAGTTATCACTGGACATGTATTAGCATCGCTGACCACCCATACCAAATGGGGAAGATGTAGAGAAATTACAATTCTCAAATACTGCCTGTGGAAACGTAAAAATGCCGCAACCACTTTGGAGAATTGTTTGGCAGTTTCTTTAATCATACGCATCTGTTACCTAGCCATTGCAGTCTGAAAGAAACAAACATATCCACACAAAAACATGTACACTGCTATTCATGACATTGTTATTTTTAATAGTCAGAAGCTGGAAACAATGCAATTGTCCATGAACATGGAATGGACATACAGTTTGTGTTATATCAAGACAATGGAATATTATTTGGCTATAAAAAGAAATATATTTTCAATATCTGCAATAGTATGGATGAATCAATATGCATACTGAGTAAAAGAAGCCAGACAAAAAGCACATATTTTTTGAATTTATATGACATTATAAAGCATACGTCTTATGAATTTGTATGACATTATAAAAAATGCAAACTAATCTACAGTAATAGAAAACAGATCAATTGTAGCTTGAGGATGAGGGGGACCAGGGAAAGGCAAGAAGGTGGGACCACAGAAGTGAACATGGATACATTTGCAGGTAATAGAGTCACTGCCATGATTGTGGTGATAGTGTCACAAATATCTACCTATATCAAAATGTACCATTTTTAATAATTCAAATATCTACACTTCTTGTGTGTCAATTATACCTCAATTGAAAAAAAAATCATAAAAGAGGGACTCCTGGGTGGCTCAGTTGGTTAAGCGTCCGACTTCGGCTCAGGTCATGATCTCATGGTTTGTGGGTTCGAGCCCCACGTCAGGCTCTGTGCTGACAGCTCAGAGCCTGGATCCTCCGTCAGATTCTGTGTCTCTCTCTCTCTCTGCCCTTCCCTCACTCATGCTCTGTCTCTCTCTCTCTGTCTCAAAAATAAAGAAACACTAAAAAAATTTAAAAAAGAAATAAAAAGTAATAAAGAAAAAAAACCCCAAGACATTAGAATAAGGAAAGCCTCATAACAATATATCTCACGAATATAGGTGCAAAAATTCTTATAGGATGTTATCAAATAGAATCTAGCTATATATGAAGATATGTATCATAGCCAACTGGAATTTACCCCAGGAATTCTAGGTTAGCTTTTCACTGGAAAAAGAATCAATTTAACTTTTAAACTACCAATGGGTTGAAGAAGAAATCACAAGTTAAATTAGAAAATATATTGACAATAATGAAAATGAGAATACAACANGTAAATGCTAACATTAAAAAAGAAGAAAGTTCTCAAATCAGTAGCCTAACTTTATACTTCAAGGAACTAGAAAAAGGACAACAAGCTAAACTCAAAGCTACAAAAGGAAAGAAATAATGAAATTTAGAAAGTTCTTCATTCTTTGAAAAGACCAACAATATTGACAAACTTCTAGCTAAAATGACAAAGAACAAAAGAGAGAAGACTCAAATTAACTAAAATCAGAGAGTGAGAAAATCACTATTGATTTTTCAGAAATAAAAAACATAGAAGGGCATAACAAATATATCCCAACAAATTGGATNTGACGGAGATGAAACGGACACATTCTAGGAACATGCAACCCACTGAGACCAAATCATAAAGAGATAAAAACTATGAATAGGTCTATAACTGGTAAAGGCATGAATCAGGAATCAGAAGTGTTAAAAAAAAAAAATGCCCTGGACTAGTGGTTTCATTAGTGCATTCTATCAAATATTTAAAGAAGAATTAACACCAAAATCCTTTCAAAAGTTTCCAAAAATTTGAATATCAGCCTCATGCTGATCTTAAAGCCAGACAAACACAATATACGAAAAAACTACAGACCAATACCCCTTCTGAATATTGATGCAAGAATCCTGAACAAACTACTAGCAAACCAAATTTAACAGCACATTTAAAGAGTTATACAACGTGATCAAGTGGTGTTTATTTCTAGAATGTGAGTATGATTCGACATACAAAAATCAATCAATGTGATACACCGCATTAACAGAATGAAGGAGGGAAAAACCCCACAGGATCATCTCAATCAATGCAGAAAAAGCATTTGACAAAATTCAACATCCTTTTATAATGAAAAAACTCAACAAACTAGGAAGAGATTTAAAAAACCTCAACATAATAAAGGCCATATATAAAAGAGCCTACAGCTGATATCATACTCAGTGATGAAAGACTAAAAACGTTTCCTCTAAGACCAGGAACAACCCAAGGATGCTTGCTTCCACAACTTCTGGTCAACATTGTATTAGAAGTTCTGGCCTGAGCAAAAGAAAGAAATAAAAGGTATCTAAGTTGGAAATGAAGAAGTCAAATCTCTGTTCACAGGTGACACGATCTTATATGAAGAAAACCCTAATGATTCCACATACAAAAAACCTGAGAACTAATAAACAATTTTAGAAAAACCGAGGATAAAATGCAAAAACCAAACAAACCAACAAAAATACCCCCCAAAACCCAAGACAAGTGGCATTTCTATATACTATAAATGAGTAACCTGAAGAGGAAATTTAAAACCAATTTCATTTACAATAGCATCAAAAAAAATTAAATCCTTAGGAATGAACTTACTCAAGGAGGTGAAAAACTTGTACACTGAAATGTACAAAATGTTGCTGAAAGAAATTAAAGAAGACACAAATAATTTAAAATACATCCTACTTTCATGGGTTGGAAGACTTCAAAGTATTAAGATGTCAATGGTACTCAATGTGCTCTGCAATACCTAGCAGAATTGCAACAATTTTTTTTTTTTGCAAAAGTAAAAAAAATCCTCCTAGAATTTACATAGAAACTCAAGGGAGCCCAAATAGCCAAAATAATCTTAAAAAAAGAACAAGTTGGAAGTCTCAGGCTTTCTGATTTCAAAATATACTACATGGCCATAATAATCAAAACAATGTGGTACTGATATAATTACAGAATGCAGACTGTTGGTATAAAATAGAGAGCCCAGAAATATTTTGACAAAAATGTCAAGACCACGCAATGGAAAAAGAACAATTGTTTCAACAGTTTCTGATGGGGAAATTGGTTATCCATATGAAAAAGATGAATTTGGACCCTTACTTTAAACTATATACAAAAATTAACTTACAATGTACTGAAGAACTAAACTTTTAACAGCTAAAACTATAGAACTCTTTGAGGAAAATATAAGGAAATGCCTTATGACATTGGATTTGGCAATGATTTCTTGGATATGACACCAAAAGCATAGGTAACAGAATACACCATAGATAAATAAATTGGACTTCATCACAACTGAAACTTTTGTGAATCAAAGGACATTATCAACAAAGTGAAAAGACAACTCATGGAATAAAGGAAAGTATTTGCAAACCATATGTCTGATAAGGAATTAACATCAATATAAAGAAGCCTTACAACTAAACCATAAAAAAGCCAAACAACTCATATAAGTGGGCAAAGGACTTGAGCATCCTTTCTCCAAAGAAAATATGCAGATGGTCAAAAAGCCCGTAAAGAAATGCTCAGCATCACCAGGGAAATGCAAATCAAAGCAATGAGACACCACTTCTCACCCATTAGGATGCTGTTATCATCAAAATAGAAAACAAGTGTTGGTGAGGATGTGGTGAAATTAGAATGCTTGTGCATTGGTGATGGGAGTGTAAAATGGTGCAGCCATTGTAGAAAACAGTATTGTGGTTATTCCTCAACAAATTTAAAATGGAATTACCGTACAATCAAGCAATTTCCCTTCTGGGTGTACACCCAAATGATCTGAAAGCAAGGATTCAAACAGGTATTTGCGCACACATGTTCAGAGTAACATTATTCATAATAGTCAGAGGTGTACGCAATGCAATGTTTATCAGTGGACGAATGGATAAACAGAATGTGGTATTTACATACAATGGACTATTATTCAGCTTTAAAAAGGGAAGGACATTTTGACAAATGCTACAAAACAGGATTGAACCCTGAAGCATTATGCTACGTGAGAGGAGCCAGGCACAAGAGGATAATTATTTTATGAATCAACAAGGGGCCCTACAACAGTTGAATTCATAGGGACAGGAAGTAGAACAGTGGTTGCCACGGATTAGGTGGAGGATGAGTGGGCAGTTAATGTTTAATGGGTACAGAATTTTAGCTTGTGAAGATGAAAAAGCTCTGAATGTGAATGATTGTGATGGTCGAACAACAATGTGAATATACTTACTCTCACTAAATTGTACATTAAAAATGTTCAAAGTGAGGGACGTCTGGGTGGTTCAGTTGCTTAAGCATCCAACTCTTGATTTCGGCTCAGGTCTTGATCTCAGGGTTGTGAGTTTGGGCCCCATCTTGGGCTCTGCTCTGGGTGTGAAGCCTTTTTAAAAAATAATGTTCAAAATGGTAAATTCTATGTTACATGTATTTTACCAGAATAAAAAAATCAATTCAGTCTACTATATGAAACCAAGCAAAGAGTAAAAACTCATTATGTTCAGAAAAGATGCAGGAAAAGCATTTTACAAAATTCAGCACACATTCATGATAAATGCTTTCAGTTATTTAGGAATAGAAAGAATGTTCGTCAACAAGATAAAAAAACATTTATTTATTTATTTATGTATCTATTTATTTAATTTTAATGTTTCTGTTTGGAGAGAGAGACAAACAGACAGAGTGTGAGCACGGGAGGGGCAGACAGAGAGGGAGACACAGAATCTGAAGCAGGCTCCAGACTCTGAGCTGTCAGAACAGAGCCTGACGCAGGGCTTGAACCCACAAACTGCAGGATCATGACCTGAGCTGAAGTTGGACGCTTAACCCGCTGAGCCACCTAGGCGCCCCTAACCTCAACCCTTTGGGCTAACATCTTGCTTAATCTTAAAAGACTGAATGCTTTCCCTGTAAGACTGGGAGTAAGGGGAGTATGTGTGCGCTCACTATTCCTATTCAATACTGTCCTTGATGTCCTAGG
>NW_027531997.1:19423-21736 GCF_008692635.1 Crocuta crocuta
TGGTGCAATAAGGCAAAGAAAACAAAAGAAATACAATTGAAAACAAAAAGTATACTCATCATTTACAGACAACAGGATAGTATCCTAGAATATACATATTTTAAAACCCTACTGGAAATGCTAAGTAAATGTAACAAGAATGTTGGATACAAGGTCAAGACACAAAAATCAATTGTATTTCTCTATATACTAGAAAAAGACAATTGAAAAATGAAATTTCAGTTAACCATTTACAATAGCATAAAAACCCATGATCTATGTAGGATCAATTCAGCAGAATGTGTTCCAGATCTGTACACTGAAAACTACAAAGCATTATTGAAAGAAATTATTTTTAAAAACCCTAAATGGAAATGTATACAGTATTCATATACAGTAGAGTCAATTTCGTTGAGGTGTCAACTCTCCTAACCTTGACCTATAGATTCAACACAAAGAAAATCACAGGAGACGTTTTTTGTAGGAATTAAGAAGATGACTATAAATCTTATATAGAAATGCCAAAGCCCCATGATACCCAAAACAATATTGAAAAAGAAGAGCACTGGAGTACTTTCATCTCCAAGCTACAACACTTATTGTAAAAATACCTTACGGAGACTTTGGAAATTCAACAATATATATAGTCCAACTGATTGCATACAAATGTGGTATGTGATCAGTGAGAAATGGACAGACTTTGTAACCAACTGTGCTGTACTAACTGGGGATCTGTTAGGAAGAAATTTACCGCTGTCCTCACCACTCAACACACACCAAAACTAACATAAAATGGAACATGGACCTCAACGTAAAAAAGAAATTAGAACATTTTTATGAGAAAACATAGGAAAGATCTTTGTAACCATGGATTAGGCAAGGTAAGTTGAACTCCAACCATAGTTTCAACACAATAACAAAACTTCTCTGCAACGTACTATTAGATGTCCATCAGTAGGGGAATGGATAAGGAAAAGTGCCACATAAATACAGTGGAATATTACACAGCCACGAAAAGGATATCGTGACATTTGAGACAACATGGATGGGCCTAGAGAGATGGGTATTACGCTAAGTGAAATTAGCCAGACTGAGAAAGATGAATATCATGTGATTCCACTCATAAGTGGAATCTAAAAATCAAATAAAACTAATATATCAACAAAGGAAAAGTGGGATCAGACCTATAAATACAGAGCTACATTTGTGGTGAACAGAGCATAATGTATAAACTTGTCAGATCATTATGTCGCATACCTGAAACTAATGTAACATTGTGTGTCAACTATACTCAAATTAAAGAAAAAATAAAGCTGGTATAAACATAAAAAAAAGACGTAGTCTGTCAACAGTCAGTCATAGACCAGGAACAGAATATTTGCAACATATATATCCTAAAATCGAATTGTATTCAGAACATATTTAAATAGTTTGTAGCTGCAGATTATCCGGCTTACTTGGAAGGTTTTTTGTTGTTTTTTTTTTTAATATTTATTTATTTTGGGGAAAGTGCAAGCAGGGGAGGGGCAGAGAGAGAGAAAGACAGAGGATCCAAAAGTGGGCTCTGTGCTGATAGGCTGACAGCAGTGAGCCCGATGTGGGGCTCACAGTCATCAACAGAGAGATGATGTCCTGAACCAATGTCTGACACTCAACTGACTGAGCCACCCAGGTGCCCTGGGGTTACTTGGAGTTTTAAGTGTGGCCGATGTTACCTGTCACCCTATGAAATAGATCATGGGAATCTCCTGGCCAGCTTTAGAGCGTTCTCTTTATAAATCAATGGCAGAGTCACAAAGAGCCAAGTGTAGTTATCGGATAGTTTCTGCATCATGTTCATTTTTCAAATCCTGTCATTGTTTTTATGCTTATTTCTCAAAATCAGGTTTTGCTGAATTCAACTGATTTCTAGAATGTGTACAGAGATTCTTCGAAGAGGGCAAGATTTTAGAGAAGGGCTGTTTTCTCCTCTGTGTGAAACTTGCGAAGCTCACCACTTACATCCTTCCAACTTTCCAAAACCAAAGTCTACGATTCCAAATAAAACTGTAGAATTCAGGTTTATAAATACCTTTCTTTGCCACAAAAGATCTGATGCTGGAGAAAAGGCAGATACTTTCTCAGACTTAATTTGTAAGTTTTAATCTTTGTTTGTGGCTNCAGACTCTCAATCGACTGAGCCACCCAGGGGCCCCTGAAAAGAAAATAACAAACTACACTGGAATTAAAATTAAAAAATAAAATAACAGACTCATTTCAGATGGAAGAAGTGCTTATAATAGACATTTTGGACTTTTCTGTTAGCATCCATCTGGGGCCACAGACTGGCTGGGG
>NW_027531997.1:21819-21998 GCF_008692635.1 Crocuta crocuta
GGTTAGGCTTCCTTTTTTAGCTAAGTAGAAGCAATTTACAAAATATTCCATAAGCTGGGTAGGTTGTAAAAACTCAAATGGGACTGGGGGTGGGGAGGAGGATTGAGAGGGAAGGAAGGAGGGAGGGAGAGTGGGAGGAAGAGAGAGAGAGAGAGAGAGGCTTGAATGGAAACAAAGAC
>NW_027531997.1:22042-24457 GCF_008692635.1 Crocuta crocuta
ATAAGGTAGGAAAATATATAATCTAGAATCTAGAAGGACACATTGATTGTTATAATAGCTACTACTTCCTGAGTTCCTTTTGTGTTGCAAGAACATTAATCTTAAGAATGAGGTATTACTGGGGCACCTGGGTGGCTCAGTCGGTTAAGCATCCGACTTCGGCTCAGGTCATGATCTTATGTTTTGTGGGTTTGAGCCCCACAGCAGGCTCTGTGCTAACAGCCAGCTCAGAGCCTGAAGCCTGTTTCAGATTCTGTATCTCCCTCTCTCTCTGACCCTGCCCTGCTCACGCTGTCTCTCTCTCTCAGAAATAAATAAAACATTAAAAAAATTAAAAAATAAAAAAAGAATGAGGTATTATTGGGGCGCCTGGGTGGTTCAGTGGGTTGAGCATCCGACTCTTGGTTTCAGCTCAGGTCATGAACTTGAGGTTCGTGGGTTTGAGCCCTGAGTTGGGCTCCATGCTGATAGTGTGGAGCCTGCTTGGGATTCTCTCTGTCTCTGTCTCTCTGTCTCTCTGTCTCTCTCTCTGCCCTTCCCATGCTCTTTCTCTTTCTCTCAAAATAAATGAACAAACTGAAAAAAGTCTTTAAAAAAAGAATAAGGTATTATTATCCCCAGTGAATTAATGAGGAAATTGAAGTACAGAGAGGTTAGATGCCTTACCCAGGACGATATACCTTATAAATGGCAGATCAGGAAGCTGAACCTCATCTTTCTTCCTTTAAAGCTATTTTATTGCCTCCCTTGATAACAAAGATTTGTGAATTTTGATCTTGTCAGACAAACTATTTGTTATCTGTATTGTTTTATATTACTTTCTGGACTTAGGTGGACCTGAGATGGCTGGTATTAGATTGGACTCTCAAGGATGCCAAAGGTTTCCGGGTAATTCCTTATCTGGATGAGGCAAGGATGGAGATTTTGCGATGGTCTCACGGCGAAGCTCTCTTCGCTTTTATTAGGAATATATGGACACATTGCTGTCAGCAGACAGCTTCAGCGTTTCCCACTGGTTAATATAAATACGTTACATTTTTATTCGTGTGTTGTTGAATAAGGCAAGGGCTGACGGGTTTAGTTCCAATGAGTTGTTCCTTGTCAGTGTTCTTAAAAAAAAAAAACAACAACAACAAAACGCAGATAGATTAGTTTACACGGCTAACACCGAAAGCCAATAGAATCTCGGAGTTAAAAGAGACCCCAAGAAATGAAAGGTGCCTCCGTTCAGCCCCCTCATCCCAGCCTCAAGTTACCTTAATTGTGAATGGGGGGTTGAATCTTGCTCCTATATTTTGTGAAAAAGTTAGTTATATTTCAGTGATTTTTATTAGGAATGTCTGGACTAGACAGGATCAAAAGAGATTGTCCAATGAGATGATTTCATTTTACAGACGAGGAGACTAAAGCCACGCCTACTGTTGAATTATGCTATGGGTCTTTCCCTTCCGGGTATGATCCTGGCAGTTTAGATGAAAATCATGTCAAGAAAACTGTAACTCTGGCCCACGAAGTCTGAAGAAAGCATTCCCTGTCTGCTTCTCCTAAAGGGAAGACGGGGTTACGGCAATACAGGGTGCGCGTGGGTGTGCGTGCGTGCACGCACGTGCCCTTGGACATGCACGTGCACGTTGGAGACTGCAACAGTATAACTTGCTACTGGCTTTGGTAAAGAGGTGCCGAGGACTTGAGCATTTTACTTAGATTGAAAATGACTTCCTGTCAAGAAAGGCTCGCTGCAAGTTTTTGGCAAGTGGCGAATGTAAGAATCATTCTCGTTCCAGAAGTCACCAACAAAGTGGACCCGTCACAGTTCCTAACCCACACTCTAGGGGTAAGGAGGTTGGCGTTCTTTCACCTGGACCGATCCTGGCCAGGTTTGCCTCGAAGCAAATACACGTTTTCAAATACCTTCCACATCTGGATCCCACACTGTGAGACTTGGCAGTCCGCTCGCTTTAAAAATGTTGCAGCATTGTTAGATAACCTGCCAGGATATGTTGAAATGGTACATAGTTTGGAATATTCCACATATGGGTAAGTATATAAGTCCTTAAATGCTGTTTTTCTTGTCTTTAATCTGGCAAAGGAGTGTAAACATACAATCAGAAACTGTAGCAGCATGGTTCATATTTAGCATATTTACTTGTCTTTGTTTTAATTATATTTTTCTGGGAAAGTACTATTTAAAAGATACATTGTTTAATGTAATCGCCAAGTTGCCTGGAAAATCTTGTACATAGAGAGATCTCTAATGCAACATATTTTCAGTGTGTACATCTCCTTACATAATTGCAAGAGTTTTCCCTGGGGGTTTCTCTGGTTCAGAAGTAGGGAAAGCCTGAAACACTGTGTTAAGAAGGATTCTGAAGTTTCATCAGGGTTCTCAGTGGGAAAGAGTCCCCGGGTGATTAG
>NW_027531997.1:24543-26846 GCF_008692635.1 Crocuta crocuta
TGTACGTATTTCTTTTTTTCTTTCTTTTTTTTGTTTTTGTTTTTGGGAATAGGTAATATATTAACATGATAAACTGTGAAAACTGCACAGAAAAACATATAAGAAATGATTGTTTCCTTCCAGTCTCCTCACTCTATCCCTAGTGCTACTTCTTACAGGCAACGGTTGCAATTTCTTTCTGAAACATTCTTTTTCTTTTTGTTGTTTATTTACTTATTTTGAGAGAGAGCACAAGCAGAGAAAGGGCAGAGAGAGAGAGAGACGTTGAGACAGAGAGAGAGAGAGAAAGGATCCCAAGCAGGCTCCATGCTGTCAGTACAGAGCCTGAGGCGGGGTTTGAACTCAGGAACCATGAGATCATGACCTGAGCTGAAACCAAGTGCTGGATGCTTAACTGACTGAGGCACCCAGGTGCTCCTCTTTTGGAAACATTCTATACTTTTAAAGGCATTTTGTATAAATAGCTACCTTTTCTTTATTTTAATTTTTAAAATAGCTACCTTTTATGCTAATTGCAGCATAATACACGTATTTGTTAAATGTTAAAATTTATATTATATATATTTTACCAAAATTAAAAAAATAATAGTATAACGTACCCCAAAGCATTGAATTGTGCACTTAAATACATAAATTATATAGTATGTAATCTATTAATATGGTTGGATTACTATCTTCCATATTTGTTATTGTTTCTATTAGTTGCCTTTGTTCCTTGAGTCTATTTTTTGTCTTCTACTCTTTTTCTCCTCGTGTGGCTCCAATTAAGCATCTTGTATGACTTCATTTTCTCTCCTTTCTTAGCAAATCAGTTATACTTCTTTTTTTTTAATACCTTTTTTGTGGTTATCCAGCTTTTGTCATATACATTTACACCAAATCCAAGTCCATTTTCAAATAATACTATACCACTTCCTAAGTAGTGCATGCACCTCATAATAACAAAATAATCCTAATTCCTCCCTCTTATCCCTTACATCATTTCTGTCATTTATTTTACTCGTACATAAACACATATAATCTAATACATTGTTGCTATTATTGTCTTGAATAAGCTATTATGTGTTAGATCAGTTAAGAATAAAAACTTTATTTTACCAGCAATTATTCCTTCTCCAATGCTTTTTTACTTTTTAAATTTATTTAGAGAGAGGGGAGAGACAGACAGAGAGAGAAAGAGGGAGAGAGAGAGAATCTCAAGCAGGCCCTAGAACCGTGGGCTTCGTCTCACAAGTTCAAACTCACAAACTGTGAGATCAGGACCAGAGCTGCAATCAAGAGTCTTAACTGACTGAGCCACCCAGGCGTCCCTGATTTTCCTTTTTTATGTAGATTTGAGTTTCTGACATATCAGTTTCCTTCTCAATGAAGACTTTTTGACATTGTTGTAAGGCAAGTTTTCCGGCAAGAAATTCCTTCAGTTTTGTTTGTCTGAGAAAGTCCTTGTTTCTCCTTCATTTTTGAAGGATAATTTTGCAGGGCACAGAATTCTAGGTTGATGGGCTTTTTCTATTAACACTTCATTTTTATTTTTATTTTACAGAGAGAGAGAGAGAGAGAGAGAATCTCAAGCAGGCTCCATGCTGATGTGGGGCTCCATCCCACAACCCTGGGATCATGACCTGAGCTGAAATCAAGAGTCAGACACTCTTTTTTAAAAAATTTTTTATGTCTTTATTTTATTTTGAGAGACAGAGAGAGAGAGCGAGTGGGGGAGGGGCAGAAAGGGAGACACAAAATCAGAAGCAGGCTCCAGGCTCTGAGCTGTCAACTCAAAGCTCGGTGCAGGGCTCGAACACCATGGACTGTGAGATCATGACCTGAGCCAAAGTCGGACACTTAACCCACTGAGCCACCCAGGCGCCCCGAGAGTCAGACACTCTTGAACCATGCAGACATCCCTCTCCCAACACTTTAAATATTTCACTACACTCTCTTCTTATTTGTATGGATCTGAGAAATCAGATAGAATACTTATCTTTATTTTTCTATTGTGAAAGGGGTTTCCTTCTAATTTCTTTCAAGATTTTGTCTTTATCTTTGATTTTCTTAAGTTGGAATAAGATGTGACCCAGTATAGTGTTTTATTTGGTGATTGCTTTTGCATTTATCCTGCTTGCTGTTTTCTGAGCTTCCTGGATCTGTGATTTGGTGTGAGGCATCAACTTGGGGGAAATTCTCAGTCTTATTCCTTCAAATATTTCTTTTGTTCCTTTCCCTCTTCTCCTTCTGATATTTCCATTATGCATAAATTATACTTTTTATTTGTCCCACTATTCTTAGATGTTATCTTCTGGGTTTTA
>NW_027531997.1:26919-38428 GCF_008692635.1 Crocuta crocuta
TATGTTCTGGGTTTTCCCCCCCCCAGTCTTTTTTCTCTTTGCTTTTCAGTTTTCGAGGGTTTCTACTGATAGAGCCTTGAAGTCAGAAAGTATTTCCTCAGCTGTATCCACTCTACTAATGAGCCCATCAAAAGCATTCTTCATTTTTGATACAGTGTGTTTGATCTCTTGCACTTCTTTTTGGTTCTTTTTTTAGTATTTCCGTCTGTCTGCTTACCTTGCCCATCTATTCTTATGTGTCACCTACATTTTAAATTCGATCTCTTAGCATATTAATCGTAGTTGTTTTAAATTCCCAGTCAGATAATTCCAACATTCCTGTCATATCTGGGTCTGGGTCTGGTGCTTACTCTGTTTCTAAAAATGGTGCTTTTTGCTTTTTAGTATACCTTGTGATTTTTGGTTGAAAGCTGGACATAATATGCTGTGCAGAAGAAATTATGATAAATCGGTCTTTAGTGATGTGATGGTTAGGTGTGGGGGAAAGAAGAAACATTCTATAGTTCTATGAATAGGTTCCAGCCAGTGCTCCTGGGCTGTGAATGTCATAAGCGTTTCTCAGTTTTATACTTCTCGGACGGCACAGGATGGCTAGAAGGGATGGGAGTTGACTATTTCCCTTCCTCTAGGTCAGTTATGCTCTGACAAAACCCTAGGAGGTTGGGCTCTGATAAAATAGTTTCTTTGGAGGCCAGGCCTTGTGTATTTCATTTTCCTTCCCACTGAGGGAAGCACAAGGGGATTTTTCTTTGATATTCGCTGTGAGAACCTGGTAGAATTCCTAGTGGTAAAACTCACAAAAATGTGGAGACCTCTCTGTGCCTTGGTTCTCTCTGGAGTCTTTAACTCTCAGACATATCCTCACTGAGCCGCCAGCAGTTTGTCAATTACAGTTCACATTTTCCTGCCCTGGGTACTGGTTCCCGTGGGGATTTCTGCATGTGGGTATTTGCTCCAGTGAGTTCGACTCTCTGTATCTGCCTGTCTGCTGCTGTTGCATATTTGGGGTGCAGTGTTTTGCCCTCACGTCTCTGACAGATCTAAGGAAAGTTGTTAATTTTTCAGTTTGTTCAGCTTTTTACTTGTAAGGATGTAGCTAAAATTTCCAGGCTCCTCAAATGCCAGATCGGAGACCAGAAGTGTCTGTACCATGTATTTTTCAATTAATAATTCATCTTGGAAATTGTTTCATATTATAACATATTACATAAGCTTTTTAAAAGCTTATTTATTTATGGAGAGAGAGAGTGAGAGAGAGAGAACGAGCCAGGGAGAGGCAGAGAGAGAGGCTGTCAGTGCAGAGCTCAGTGTGGGGCTCAATCCCATGAACCATGAGATCATGACCTGAGCCAAAACCAAGAGCTGATTCTTAACCAATCAAGCCACCCAAGAGCCCCTCTTTATTTTTTTTAACGGGTGCATAACATTTCATTATAAGAATATCTTATCATTTAACATTCCCCTACAGATGAGTATTTAGGTTCTTTCACTGTATTTGTTATAAACAATGCTGTAGTAAATATCCTTGCACTTCTTTGCACATATATGCAAATAAATTCATAGGATAAGTCTTTGGAGCAAAGAATATAGACATCATTGTTATGTCTTTCTTTATAGAAATTGTACCAATTTAGACTCTCACTAATGATGTATGGGAGGGCCCAGTTAGGTGTATTTCACTAATGTAGGATGTTTTTAATGATGTTAAAAACCTCAAACAGTATTTCTGAGAAATGATATCTTATTGTAGTTTTGATTTGGGTTTCTTTAATAATGACTAAATTTGATCATTTTTTCATTTGCCATATATTTTTCCCTTTCCTGTGAACTCTCTGGTCATGCCTTTGCCTCATGTTTCTATGGGTGTGTTTATATTTTTTATTGATTTGTAGGAACTCTTTATATATTAAGGAAATTAGCCATTTGTCATGTGTATTGCATATATACATTTTCACAGTGTGTAATTTTCTTTTGACTTCTTAACTGTATTTTCTTGTTATGCAGAATTTAATTTATTTTTAAAATTCATTCATTCATTCATTCATTCATTCATTGTTTACAGTTTTATGTTAGTTTCAGGTGTACACTATAGTGATTCAACAATTACATACATCACCCAGTGCTTTGCAGAATTTTAAAAACATTTAGGTGGTGAAATTTGTTGCTTTTTCATTTGATAGCTTCTGGATTTTGCATTATGCTTAGAAATGCCTTTCATTACTGTTTTTATATTTTTGCTTCTTATGTTTAAATTTTTGATTCGTCTGGAATTTATTTTGGTATAAATTGAGAATTAGAGATCCAACTTGATTTAGTATTATTTTTTCAGGTGTCTACACAGTAGACCCAATTTTGGGTTATGCTTTTTTAATTAAATACTTAAACATTTTTCTATTTCCTACATAGCTTCTTCTCAGCAATAATATTTCATTATATCAATACTGTAGTAGTAATATCATACTGAAAAATTGCTAGGAGTTTCCAATTTTTGTTATTACACATAACTATGCTACAATGGCCTATCTTCTTGTTTCTGATAGATTGTTTTTCTGGGATACATGATTAAGAGTGGAATAATTGCTAAGTATATCCTATTGTTTTCTAAAAGTGTGACAGTTATTAATCCCACCATTGATTAAGAAAAATCTCATCAGTTTGAAGGGTTTGTGTTTTTTTTTTACTATAGTTTATTAAACTGAAAACATGGAAATCCAAGGTTGCTTTAATTGGAATTTGTTTGATTTTGGAGGTATGAACGGTTTTTTTTGGTGTTCATTTACTCTTTCTACTTCATGAAAAGACCGTAGGCTTTGGAGCCAAACAGATCTAGTTTTAAATTTCAGCTCTGCCACTTACCAGTTTTGGTGCTGCAGCTGAAAAATAAGCATAATAATACCTGCTGTGTAAGGTGTTTGTGACAGTCATATATGTGGCACATAAGAAACCTAACTTGGGGACTGATTTGAGGAATAACATCTATTATCATTATTTCCCTTTGTGTGACTTGTCTATCACATTCTTTGTAAAAAAATTACATTGTGCAGAAACACGAAAGAGGTTGAATGAAGACTGGAATAGGGGCAGACCCCTTACCAGCTGTAAGACCTTGACCGAATCACTTAGCTGCTCTTAAGTATTAATTTCCATGTAACAGCCAAGATAATAACCCACTCTGTTTTTGTGACGGTTGAATAAGATAACAGATGTGACTGAGCTTGGAAAACCTTAATGTGAAGTATTACTTACTATTACTATTAGGATGAGGAAAAGTGAGTGCTCAAAGCCCCTATAGTGAAGACTGTCATCCAGAAGGTACTATCTCTTTCCCTGATGTTCTGATTCTGAGATGCTGTCAGAGGGGACTATGGTTCCCTTCGAGAACTCTTGGTGTTATCAGCAATTTAAAGCGAGGAGAGGAGCAGGCTTTCACTTTTGACATATGGTGTCCCTAGGAAAAGAGCACACACATGAAGCAACTTAGGACACTTAGAGGAAATTGAAATTTGCAGAGATTTATGGAGAATAATGCATAATAGGCTAAAATAGTCTCAAGGGAAATCCTTAATCCCTGACCCTCTAAGTCAGGATCACAGGACCTTTTGAGGTCTTAGAACAATGGAATAGAGGGGCACCTGGGTGTCTCGGTTAAGCATCTAACTTCTGCTCAGGTCATGAACTCGTGGTTTGTGAGTTCGAGTCCCACGTTAGGCTCTGTGCTGACAGCTCAGAACCTGGAGCTTGTTTCGGATTCTTTGTCTCCCTTTCTCTGCCCCCTCTCTCCCTCTGCCCCCTCCCATTCATACTCTGTCTCTCTCTCTCAAAAATAAAAACAAAAACAAAACAAAACAAAAAAGAACAACGAAATAGAGGAAGCGTGGCAACAGTAATATATCTAAAGAAAACTAGATATTGTTATCCCAGGCCAAGAGGGTAGAGCAAGGGAGTCAAGAATGTCATTTTTTTTTTTTTGAGGCAAGCATACATGAATGCCAATCTTGAGTTTGTCACATATCAGGGACGTTGTCCTAATTGTCCCAGCTTCCTGTAAAGTGGGACTCACAATAGTTCCTACCTCCAAGTGTTGTTATGTATGGGAGATAAAGGTCCTAACACATAGTAAGTATGAGGAAGTGGTAGCTCTTATTAACACAGTTATTAGCAGTGGTATTAACGTCTTGATTAATTATCATAATAAAATAATATGTGCACGTTTGTTCGAATAGAAGTAACCACCATGATTACCTCTTTGATTGAGTAACGTTGCCTTGAATAATACACAGACGTACCTTCCTGCATATAGAAAACGTGAAGTTTCAGAAATTCAGGAGGAATGAAAGTTAATTACAAATGGACATTTGGTTAGAAATATGGTAAGCTTGAAGTAATTCAGAAGACTTATCAAGAGATTTGAATGTTAAATGGATTACCCTTAATCCATAGAAAATAAATCAAGGGCACCTGGGTGGCTTAGTCGGTTAAGCATTCAGCTTTTGACATCGCTCAAGTCATGATCTCATGGTCATGGGATCAAACCCCGCGTGGGAGCTCCAAGCTGAGCATGGAGCCTGCTTGCGATTCTCTCTCTCTCTTTCTCTGTCTGTGCTCCTCCCCTGCTTGCTTGCACACGTGCGTGCTCTCTCTTTCAAAATAAATAAATAAACCTAAAAAAAGAGAAAAGGAAAATAGAAAATATAAATTAGAAGTTATTTCTGACCAACTGTTTGAAGAATAAATCCAGATGCAAACTAAAATCAGTTTATTTCCACAGATCAACACTGCTTTTCTATAGATTGTATCATAATAGGAGAAAATGTCAGATGTTTTTAGGAAATGGTAGCAAGTGGATTATTAACCGAACCAGCCTTTCCTTCAAACTAAACAGGAAACTCTGTACATGCCATGGTGTTTTTTTTTTTCAAGCTCTTCTTTTACAATCAATGTCAAGTCCAATTTAATGTTAGTGACGAACGAGTATAGCGTGGACTTTGACACCACACGCCCTAACAGGCCTGCATAGCCTTAATTTCTTTCCCTCCTACTCATCCTTCTCATTGTTTGAATGTTTCTTTTTGAAAAGGACCTAATTGTGCTAGTTTTCTGCCTAAAACGTCCTCATTATGAGCAGATTAAATCTAAACTCCAAAGTAGGGTTATAAAGGCTTTGACATCTATTTTTATTGCTCTGCACACTTATTTTCCATTCTCTCCTCTAAGCACCACCCCTGCCACATACCTGGTTCTATTTAAAATTTTCTTAATGTTTATTTTTGAGAGAGACAGCGTGAGCAGGGGAGGGTCAGAGAGAGAGAGGGAGACACAGAATTCGAAGCAGACTCCAGGCTCTGAGCTGTCAGCACAGAGGCCTATGCAGGGCTCGAACTCACGAACTGTGAGATCATGACCTGAGCTGAAGCTGGACGCTTAACCGACTGAGCCACCCAGGCGCCCCTGGTTCTTCTATTTTGTGTGCATCACAATCAGGTCAGAAGCTCATTAAAGACTACAGGTGCTTTGGGCCGTATCTTGAAGTCTGGTAGTGGTCTCTAGGAGTTGGAGTTTTGAACAAACCATGCACTTGATAATGGGATCTCATTGGACAAGCAAAGTCCCTCGGTTTGTACCTCCACCTTTGCAACCTTCTGCTTCAATTCTTTTCTTCCCTTGTCTTTCTGCCTGATTGACTACCAATCCTTCATGACCTGCCTCATAGTTACCCCCTCTTTGAAACTTTCGCCTAAACAGACCTAGTGTTCCTTCTACATCTTGTATGCATGGTGAATGCTGATATTTGTATTAATCTCCCTCAATCAATTCAGACTTTCTTCTAAGGGCCACGATCTTCTTGGTCATATTTGTATCATACTCTAAGGCTTGGCGCACTAACACATAACAATAGATACTTGAGAAATGCTTATTTTGCTTTTTACTTTTTTGAGAGAGAGATAGAAACAGATAGGCGGAAAGAGAGAGAATGCAAGTGAGGGAAGGGCAGAGGGAGAGGGTGGAACAGAACCCTAAGAAGGCCCCATGGCTCAGCACGGAGCCCACACGGGGCTCCATCTCACAACCGTGAGGTCACGACCTGAGTCGAAATCAAGAGTCTGATGCTTAACTGACTGAGCCACCCAGGGGTCTCAAGAAATGTTTTTTAAATAAGTGAATAAGTGAGTTGATTGGAGGAACTTGGTTTTATATTCATGATCAGATGACATATATATTGTAGTTAAGAAATGGTTTGGTTGAATTTTGCCCTGGGGCATAAATAACAATTTTCCTTAGTCAGTAAGAACAATTAGGAATTTTGCTAAACAGTTCATAGTATTAGGTTTCATTCCTTTTATTAGCAGTTAAATAGTAAAAACCCAGTTTGAATATTGTACTTGGTAGGAAATTATAGAAAATTTGAACAGCACGAATAAAGCTCTGTGCCCTACAGCTTCAGACTGCATTTCAATTACATGACTTTAAATAGATTTTGAAATGTTAACATATCAAATCCCAATGATGACAAATGTTTGTCATAACAGGTGGTATTGTTTTGAACCTAGAAATAACAATGCTAACAAAAAGGAAAGACATCTTTACATCCATACCAGTTTCATAAAATCCACATTCGGGTTACATTTTTGAATCGAGAGCTGTCGGAAATCTAGGTGTAAAGGATATGAGGATTCTCCATCTGGTCCTCTGTTTCAAACTAACATAAAACACTTCCAGAGAAAGGACAACTTTGTTTAAGTGGCATTCATTCAACAAATGTTTATTGAGCTCCTATTTTGTGTCATATTTGGCTCTCAGGCCTAAAGAGACATCAATGAACCAAAGAGGCAAAGGTCTGTTCACGGAGATTACCTTTTCGTATGAGGAGAAAGTCATCTTAGTAAAGAAGTGAGAGAGTAAGTCACGTGACTATCTGAGGCAGAAGAATTCCTTAGTCGGGGGTACTGTTTGTGAAAGCCTTGAGGGCCGAGTGTGCTTGGGGAGTCCGAGGCATACCAAGGAAGCAAGTGAAGAAGTAAACTAGAAGAAGGAGGTAGGAACTGGGGTTTTAGAAGTAGTGATGGTGGTGTGTATGTGGGTCAGGGGAGGGATGCAGTTTATATCATGCAAGACCTTGTGAGCCTTGTTCAGGGAGGAGAAGGCATTGGGGAGTTTAAAAAAGTTTTTTTAATGCTTTTTTTATTTTTGAGAGACAGAGAGACAAAGTACAAAGAGGTGAGGGGCAGAGAAAGAGGGAGACACAGAATCTGAAGCAGTCTCTAGGCTCTGAGCTGTCAGCACAGAGCCCGACATGGGGCTCGAACCCAAAGTGCGAGATCATGACTTGTCCGGAGTTGGACATTTAACAGACTGAGCCACTCAGGCGCCCTGACACTGGGGACTTTGGAACAGAGTAATGATATTCTTTGACATTTATATATTGTCTACATAAGCTGTGTCTTTCATTCTAAAATCTTTAGTCATTGCTAAGCCACGCTTTAGTTCTTTACTTTGTCTAAAGTCAAAGGGGCGCCTGGATGGCTCAGTTGCTTAAGTGGTCATAATCTCACCCGTGTGGGTTTGAGCCCCGCATCAGGCTCTGTGCTGACAGCTGGGAGTCTGGAGCCTGCTTCAGATTCTGTGTCTGCTCCTCCCCTGCTTGCTCACTCTCTCTCTCTCAAAAATAAATGTAAAAAAAAAAAAAAATAGAAGTCAAATAGTGGGAAAAAAACTGTTTAATTATTGATAATGTTTATTGATAAACATAATATGATTATGTTCAATTAACAATACTTATCACTATTGACTTAAGCATCACAACAATAATAACAACAACAGTAATAATAGCAACAATGTGTATAAATGCTACTACTTACATAGTACCTGCTCTGTGTACTCCATATATAAACTATTTCTTGCAATCCTCATAACTATCTGTGAGAAGGTACTGCTATTCTTCCCATTTTCCATTGGAGAAATGTGAACATGAGTCACTTCATCTCCATAAAATATTTTATTCATGCTGCCATATATCTTATGTGAAGCCACATCTATCTTGTTTTGGTCTAAAGCAACAACAGAATAATCTAGATTTATGTGGCTTACCTACTTCTGACAAGTTAATAACAGTGGTTTAATCCAAATGGAAACTATTCATTGTATATGCTATATTCCAGGTACCATACTAAATGCTTTATATGCATTGTCTCTTTTAATCCTGCAATAACCCAGACGAAGACACTGGAAGAACAAACACATGTGAAGTAACTTATCCAAGGTCTACCATTTGAATAGGGACCAAACTTAGGTGCATCTAATTCTAGGGCTTGCATCAAAAAAAATTTTTTTTAAGTGTTCATTTATTTTGAGAGAGAGAGAGAAAGCGGGGAGGGGGGCAAGGGCGGAGAGAAAGGGAGAGAATCCCAAGCAGGCTCCACACTGTCAGTGCAGAGCCAGAATGTGGGGCTCCAACCCATGAACTGTGAGCTCATGACCTGAGCAGAAGTCAAGAGTTGGACGTGCAACAGACTGAGCCACCCAGGTGCCCCAGCTTGCGTTNGAACCCACGAACCGTGAGATCATGACCTGAGCCAAAGCCAGATGCGTAACTGACTGAGCCACCCAGGCGCCCCCTCACCCCAGCTTTCATTTTGAATTACTATACTATATGACTATATATGGGCGAAATCAGACTGATGTATTCAAGATCTTTAAAAGTGTATTTAGGGTGGCATGTTTCAAAACCTTTAATTTTAATCTGTGAACACAGAGCCATCAGTGGTTGTATGCTTAGGATCATTTGGCGCGGTAGTATAAGCTAAGTCCCTATAAACCTGTACCACAACTGTATTGTTCCTTCTAGGTCAGTCTCTGTGACAATCAGTCACATTATTACTTTGATCTGTCCACGTGAGCCCTATGTTGTTTATCTAATCATCTGAACTGTCTGGTCCTTGAGACCAGTGATGACCATGGCATGCCTATTGCTTTGACTATGTAACATGTGGAAAAATAGATTTTTCATCTCAGTCTGTCCAACGCCAAGTTACAAAAACAGTAACAAGGACAAAAAAGCAAAGACGAATTGCTGAGAGAGAGACGGAAGAGGGGAGAGGAAGGGCAGTGAGAAGGAAAGGGATGCAACAGATGTGTTGGAGAGAGAGAGACAGAGAGAACTCTGACAAACAGGTAATATATTACCAGTAGGAGTTTTCCAACAGCCACTGGTCTACAGCGGATTTTGAATGCTTCTCTTTTCACTTCCCTGTCCTGGTAGAAAATATTCCAGTGAGTGAACCTCACTTTTCTCACCTCCTCATTCATCTCCTTATCCTAAGAACTCCCCCTNCTCTCTAAAAATACGTAAAATAAAAATCTTTAAAAAAGCGTATTCTTTGAAATAAATTAGACTTGGCTAGTACTCACCATATTTGGTCCAAATGGCTGGTAAAGGGGATAATCCTTCCATTCATTCTTTCATTTACCATGTACTTCTTCCCCAGATACAGGAGGACCGTTCTCCTCTCTAGCTTCCATNGGCTCAATCGGTTGAGCATCATCAGACTCTTGACTTGAGTTCAAGTCATGATCCTGAGATCAAGCCCCCACCCAACCCTGCCTTGTCAGGCTCTGTGCTGATAGCATGGACCCTTCTTGGGATTCTCTGGCCCCCCCCAACCCCGTCCCTTCCCAGCTCGCCCGCNCTGTTTTTCTCTGAGTTCTTTTCACCTTGTTGCCTCCACCTTAGCTACAGGCATTTACTTTTGAGTTAAGAGAGTCAGTAAAGACAATTCTTCTAGCAGTGCTATTGCCCAAGGGATACAGGAGTGCTGATGCATAGGGGCACATGTACCTCAATGTTCATAGCAGCACNATTTTTCTCTTTACAACATTTTACCTGTGAGACTTGCTCTGAGTATCTTATATTTATCAACTATTCTCATTTCTTGAGTTACTTTGCTATTTTTTAAAAAGTTTATTTATTTATTTTGAAAAAGCACACTCACTCACGTGCATGTGTGCACAAGCCGGGGAGGGGCAGAAAGAGGGGGAGAGAATCCCAAGCAGGCTCCACACTTCACAGCATAGACCCCCACGCGGGGCTTGATTTCACGAGCTGTGAGATCATGACCTGAGCCGAAATCAAGGGTCGGACCCTTAACCGACTGAGCCACCCGGGCGCCCCTTTCCTCCAAAGTTTTAAAAAGTATTTTTCTGATTGACTTTAACCCAGAAATTCCCAGAATGCTTAGATGTCCCTCTCAAAGGGGGGAAATTAATTCATCTTGTGCCTCATGTTTACTAGAATGATGCAGTGAAAATAATGGCTGGGGTTTGAGCCTAGGTGTTTGATCTTGGGCAAGTTATTTAACCTCTTTGTGCTTCAGTCTCCTAATTTCTCCTTACTTCTAAAATGAGGATGACGACTGCCTCTCAGGATTGTTGAGTTTATATGAAACGTTTGCCGCGTACCCAGCATAGTGCCTGCTACCCCCTCCTTACTGTATTCACAGTCTTTGATGTCAGCACCTCCCTTACAACCCTTGGGGACTTCATGTCTGGGGAAATGAAAAGTGGCTTCTCTTCACAAAGAGATTGGGGACCTTTAGATAGAATCAGCCCTAGAGGCTATTTACATGACATTTATTTTTTGCATTAACGCCAAAGAAACCTGACTGCGAGTTCAGTACAAATAACTCAACAAGAATGTATACAGTTAGGGGGAAGTAGACTTACACTAACAGTACTCAGTGTTCACTGAAGGAGTGTTTAGTTTACTGCAGTCTGTGGGGCCCCAGATTCATGCCATTGAAAATAACTAAAGCACAATGAAAATAGTATGCACTGTTGTTCTTAAAGTTCATTCATTTATGTTTTGATTTGTTATCTTCTAGACAATGTCTTTTTTGGAATTTCTAGGCTGCGGTTCATCTTTTAAGCTTAAAATAAAAGGAGAATAGAGGCTGGAAGAACGGGGAAAGGAGAGTGATCACTGATAGGTATTAGGTTTGTTTTAGAGGCAAGGAAAATGTTCTGTATTTATATAGTGTACATTTTATTTTATTTATTAATATTTTTAATGTTTATGTATTTATTTTTAAAAGTTTTATTTATTTTTGAGAGAGAGAGAGACAGCGTGAGCAGCGGAGGGTCAGAGAGAGAGGGAGACACAGAATCCGAAGCAGGNATTTTATGATATGTGAACTATGTCTCAATAAAAAAAAATGATTAATAATTTCAATTATGTGACCAATATAAAATTGGACCAATATAAAACAGGAGTGTTAATAGTGAAACAATGTACAACATAACCGTATGGAATTGTGTCAACTTCTAGATATCTGAACATGAACTATTTTATTTGAGGACACATTATAAGTTATCTACGGTGAAAACTCTCCTTTTGGTTGCAGGTTTTACAAATCTATACTGAACACCACGAATCCAAATATTCGTAGTATAAATACCTAAAATCTCAACCAGTCTCAAAATTCTCAGGGATAAGTGTTCTGGTTTTCATTTCCTTGAA